>NC_136979.1:39004965-39034965 GCF_032717465.1 Coenobita brevimanus
AGTCTCTCTCTCTCTCTCTCTCTCTCTCATTGGCATAGGGAGCCTTGCAATGACAGGTCTACCTGTTTTTTGTCCATAGGTCAATGTAACCCCTTCAGTATAAGGATAACTTGTATTAGTATTTTACCGCCGCCACTCCTCCTTTTACGGAGAGTCGTTGTTGTTGGGTTAGTGTGCTGTTAAGTATCCATTCCCAACCAATTTATTCCTCTACATGGCATGTTAATGGCAGGCATGGGTTTCATACAGCATTATAGACTCGTCTGTCGTTTTTTGGAATAAATCAGAGTTGTTAGTTCTTCACCAAAACGTTGCCTGAGATGTTGTTTTTTCTTTGTTTTGGCAAGTAAGGTTGCTTTGGTGAAGTTTTGTAACCTATGGTGGATTGCTTTGGGCTCAGCATAGTTCTGTCGTTTGTCTCAGTAAGATACAGAGCCCACCTATCACTGCTGAAGGATTCATATTCTGTTATATGTTGTCAGTTAGTGCAAGGAATGTCAGCAGCATGATTGGAATACGTTTTTGAGGAGGAGTCCATTACTGAATAACAATATTTTGCTTTGACGAGTGACGCTGACAAAGCTGGGCGTGGGAAGAGCGAGACATACGGTAGTTACAGAGTAAAGGGGCTTCTCATAAAAGGTGTTTCAATCATCTCTTGTATGTCTTGCCTTGTATGTAAGACTGGACTTTGAAGAATACCAGTTAGGATGTAATTGCCATTTAAAGGAGAGGAAGCCAAGAGTGCCACACACAAGCTTGCATCTAACCGTTTGTTAAAATAACTTGAAAAATAAATAAATGAACTAACCTGACCGCCTGGACTCATTTCGGATGTTTTTTTCTCACAGTGAAATTGTTTGTAGATGAGGGTCAGAACTGTTTTATCGGTATGCATACTTTATTCACAATTAATTTATTCACAATTATCCATTTCTATAATCACGTCACTGCGGAACATGACGTCCTACTTCACACAGTACACCCCTCTCTCCCCCCCCCTCCCCCGCCCCCGAAAAAAATGCCCCTTTTAAACTTTTCATTTTGATATATTAGTACCTCATCAGTACACTCTCCAGTCCCCCCCAAAAAAATGTACGCTTTTCATATTTTAGCGTTCAGGAACACAGGACGAAGCATTTTGATTTATGAACCCCCTATAAAGTGAGGGCAGATACTATTGTTGTTATTATTATTATTATTATTATTATTATTGCTTTTTAGTACCCAAATTTCCATAAAGTGTCATCGTACTGAGAGGGTTACTGAACGGTATCGGCATCCCTGAATGTGAGGAAAATAAAAGCGAAAAAAGAAATATTCATATTCTCGTTCCAGTATTTTGAGTCGGAAAAAAAATCAAAATTATGATCTTTTCGAGGTTGTTGTCCGGATGTTGAGTTGGCAAGCGTGTGGGGGCAACGCAGGGCATGTTGTTGTTTGGGAAGAACCGGTGCTTGTTTTGTTTGGGAAATGGCGAGGGCTTGTTTTTGTCTTGTTTGAGGAAGTGTCTTTTTTTCTTTTCAAGTAACGAGGTTCCTGCTGTTGTTTCTTGAGGAAATGTCGAGGCGTGTTTTTTTTTTTTTCTTGATGGGGGGGGGGGGGCCGTAAATGGTTGCTGTTTTTGTTATCGTGGACATGCCTTCAGAGCACTGCATGTTACTCTCCTGTTCCTCACTTCTCACTTCACCAAGCTGTCATCTTACCCTTCACTTCACTTCAGTATATTTAATTTCACCACTTCATTGACAGACGAACCAAAAGACGGACACAAACAGATATACAGACAGACAGAGAGCCGGTTAGGGAAGCAGAGATACGCCGAGGCAGGGGCAAAGAAAAAAAAGGAGGGAAAAAAACTGTGCAAAGAGGAAGAAAGTTTAGAAATAGTGATAATTCTCTCTCTCTCTCTCTCTCGTGGATGAATCGAATCCAGGACCATTATTCCCTGTTTTGTGATCATAACCTTTTTTTTTTTTTTTTTACGTGCCTGTTTATTCCGTTTATTTTTTTCTTTCCCTTTCTGCGTTGTTTTACCATCACAGTCATTATCATCATCATCGTTGTCACCATCACAGTCATTATCATCATCATCGTTGTCACCATCACAGTCATTATCATCATCATCGTTGTCACCATCACAGTCATTATCATCATCATCGTTGTCGCCGTCGTCGTCTTTCTATACATATTGACCATAATAGAAAATTGGGTAGGATCCTCAAACAGTAACGTGAAAACGCAAAACTGCGGGAAACGATCATCAGCGTCTACGGTGAAATGGGCCATACCTGTACTGACTTATAATTCAGAGGTTGAGAAGGGGGAGGGGAGAGGATGCGAGGAGAAAATGCAAAAAAGGGAAAAGGAGGAGAACAGACAAGGGGAGGAAAGATATGGGAAGGGGAGATGAGAATTTGGGAGGGGAGAAAGGGGAAGAGGTGAAACGAGAGAATGGGAAGAGGTGAGAGGGGAAAAAAAAAAGAGGAACTGAAGGAAAGGAAGACGAGAAGAACTAAGAGAGAGAAAGGAAGGAAGGGGGAAGAAGGGAGAAAAGAAGAATAAACTGGATCGGAAAGTATAGGAAAGAGAGAGGAGACGAGAGAAGGGAGAAGCGATAGCAGAGAAGACGAAAGGAAAGAAAGGAAAAGGAGAGGTAAAGAGAGGGAAGAAACGAAACAAGTCGAGAAGAAGGGATAGAAGAAACAGGGAAGAGTAGAATAGGAAAAGGGAAAGGTACACAGTGTAGTTGTGGAGGATGCAGAGTGGGACAAGAAGAATGAGACAATGCAATCAGAATTTGAGACGGGAAAGAGACACGGAAGACTCCACAGGAAAAACAGTGAGAGAGAGAGAGAGAGAGAGAGAGAGAGAGAGATTTGGTAAAGGCTGAGGGCTATCTGCAGTTTTTTCCTCCATCCCTTTTTTTTTTTACCCCGTGCACTGACCTCCTTGTTTGCTCTTCTCCTCAGCTGTCTCAGTTTGCTTTCCTATCTGTGCGTTGGTTTTCTTTTTGTCCTTCCTGCTTGTGTGTGTGTATTTCCTGTCAGTATGTCTGTCTGTGCCTGTCTTTTCCTGCCCGCCTGTCTGTCATTATATTTTCATGCCTGTCTCTGTCTCGGTTTCCATTTTTTTCTAGTTGTTAGTCTCATTTTTTTGCCAGTGTGTTTTTTTTTTTTCCTGTCTGTTTTTTGCCTCTCCATCTACCTGTCCATCATGTATTGTTTGGTTCCCTGCAGATCTGATTGTTCTCCGTTTGTCTACCTGGTTTTGTTTGAATATCTCTTTGTTTTTCAGTCAGTCTCCCTTTCCTTGGCTGTCTGTCTGATTTCTTGTGTGCTGATATGTCTTTCTGTCTCTCTGTGCCCCAGTTTCGCCTCCTTCTGTTCCTCATATATTTGGTCCACAGCCTGTTTCCCTGGCAGTTAATTTTCCTGTATGTGTTTGCCCCTTCTGGCTGTTCTTGTGTCTGACTGTTCCCCTGTCTGTCAGTGTTCGTCTGTGCTCGTATTTTTCCCTACCAACCTCTCTTTGCCAGTCTGTCTCTTGTCCTACGCGCACTACCTTGTTCCGTGTTATTTTCATACCTGTTTCCTTTTATGCCTGTCTGTTTCTCTGTGTGTCGGTTATTTCTCTGTCTCTCCTCCTGTCTGTCTGTCTCCCCGCCTGTCTGTCTGTCTGCTGGAATGGCTGGCTGGGGCAACGAGGGTCGGGGCTGTGGTGAAGTGACGTAGAATAATCACTCCTCTTTCCCCTCCCTTTCCCCTCGTCCCTTCCCCACCTCTTCCCTCCCCACCTCTCCCCTCCCCACCTCTCCCCTCCCCTTCCTTTTCATGTAGTTTGATCTCCCCCTCCCCCTCTTCCTTCTCCCTCAACCTCTTTCCCGTCCCTTTGCTTCCCTCCGCCTTAATCTCTCCTCTTTCCGCCGACCTATCCACCACTCCCCTCTCCATCCCTCCCTTCCCTTCTTTCCCTCCTTCTGCCCTCTGCCCTCCCCTCCTTCCCCTATCCACACCACTTACCTTTCTTTCCCCTTCCCTCCCCCTTCTCTTATCCCTCCCCTCATCGCGTCTCCAGCCCCTCTTCCCTTTCCTCTCACGTACTATAATCATTCTCTCTCTCTCTCTCTCTCTCTCTCTCTCTCTCTCTCTCTTTCTCTCTCTCTCACTTTAATTTCCCCTTTTCCTCCCTCCTCGTCTTTCCTCCCTCCTTCCCTCCGCTCTTGCCCTCTCCACCCTTGTAGTTTATTCTCACCTCATTCATCCCCTTTACCTGTTCTCTCTCTTCGTCCCTCCCATAGTTCAGTCACCTTTCGTTTCCCTCTCCCCTCTTTCCTCCCCTCTCTTCTCATCCCCTCTCCTGCCTAGTAATCTTGATCTCACTTCTCTCCTCCATTCTCTCGTTCCTTCCCCTCCTCTCCTATTTCCTCCCTTCCCCTTCCTTCGCCTCCCCTGCCTCTCCTCTCCCTCCTCGTCCATTCACCCCTTCCATTCATCAGCATAGTGTCATGTTTTGTTTCCCTGTCGGTTTCTTTCACTAGATTCACTCTAACTGTTTACAGATCTGTTTCTGTCTGTTACCCGGGTGATTTGTCTGTCTCTGTGTATCCCTCTGTCTTCTTGTCTGTCTGTTTCATTTTGTGTTTCTTTTCACATCCTATTTCATACCCCATGTCTGTCGTTTTCCTGCCTACCCTTCAATATATCTGTCTGTCTGTCGGTTTCTCTGCCTTTTTCTCTATCTCTGTTTCCCTTTTCTGAGTTACCTGCCTGTTTCCTCGTCTGCCTGTCTGTGTGTCTGTTTTCCATTTGTTTGTCAGTTCCTTGCCGACCCGTCTGTCTTTTCTTCATCTCTCAGCCTGTCTGTCAGTTTCCATGTTTACTTTTCTGCCCGTTTCCCTGTCTTCCCACCTGCCGGTCTGTCAGACTCCTGTCACTGCCTGTCTAACTGTTTGCCTGTCTGTCTGCCTGTTGCTGTCTGCCCGGGTGAACGAGGGCCGGGGCTGTGATGAAGCGGCGTACTATAATCTCCCCTCTTTCCCCTCCCTCCTCTCTCCGCTCATCAGCTTTGTCCCCTCTCCCTTTCCATTCTTCTCTCCTTCCCTCTTTTCTTCTTTCCCCCTCTGTCTCTCTTTTCTTCTTCTCTCCCTCTTCTCGATTTTCTTCTTGCATCTTCCCTCCTCGCTCACTGCTCTTTCCCCTCATTCTCGTCTTTCCCTGCCCCTCTCGCCTCCACAGCGTATTCCATTTTTTGTTTCCCACTCTTCTTACCTTCTTTTTTACCTCCTTCATCCTTCCCCCCCCTTCCCTCTCTCCCTTCTCCCCCTTTTCCTCTCCCTCTTTTCCTTCCTTCCCCTCTCCCTCCCCTTCCCTCTCCTTTCTTCCCTGCATCACTGCACATCTCCTCCCCTTCTCCCTTTCTTCCCTTCCTCTCTCTCTCTCTCTCTCTCTCTCTCTCTCTTCCCTACCTCCTGCCTTTCTTCTGTTTTCTTTACTACCCTTGTCTTTGACTCATAAAATAGATACCGTAGTTGTAACCTGCCCAATAACAGGCAGCATCAAAGGGAACAATAGGTTGGTTGTTTGGTTGTTGTTGTTGTCTTTCCTTTATACATTTCCAGTGTGTTTTTTTTTTTCCATCACCTCCTTTTTCATCTTGGCTTCCTTTTCCCTTTTACTCACTTTCCCCTTTACTCACTTTCCATACTTTTTAACATTTCACTCCCTTTCCCTCCTCTCATATTCACTCCTCCTTTTTCATCCCATACTTTTTCATGCTTTTTTTATCCTTTCCTTTCCCCTCCATGCCATTCTCCCCTCAACCCCTCCCTTCCATGTGCCTTGATTGGCCTTTTGGTATTCCTGTCTCCCTCCCCCTCTGCCTCTCTCCATCCCTCGTCCACCACCCTTTATTTTAGTCTCCCTTTGATCTCCGTGAAAGTCTGTAGAAATTGTAAGCACACCTGGATAATCTTTTAATTCTCTCTCTCTCTCTCTCTCTCTCTCTCTCTCTCTTTCTGTGTGTGTGTGTGTGTGTGTGTGTGTGTGTGTGTGTGTGTGTGTCTAATTTGTGGAATATTCGGCCAGCTAATATCCCAGGAACTACAGTTGGGGAAATTTATAGTTATCGGTCGACTCAGGTAACTCTTGTACAGTATTCTAAGACGTTTGTTGGGTTTCGAAGTATGGCATCAGTGGATTTCTAAAGTCATTGTTCACTGCCTAGTAATTGATCGTAATGGCTTGAATCAAAAATCGGTCCCAATTATACGTGTGGAGATATTACCTGGAGAATCGTAAAAGGTTTTAGTGACCGTTATCTCGATTAATTACATTTGCAGACAATATTCACGCATGAAAAAGCAATAATGGAAACACATTAGGGATGCAAATTAATAAAAACCTGTATTGTATGCTCAGTGTAAAGAATTATTTAATATGCTGAGCTTATAGGTTTTATGTCACATGATATTAGTTTACAGTTGGACAGAGGACGTCAAATAAAGCGACCTCATAATGGTACCACCGCTGTGACCCACGACCTTGTTGACCTGGTGGGGGTTCAGGCCAAGCCACTGCACTACGTAGACTTTTTCTTTTTTCTTTTTACTGTCTGATGATTTTATTAAGCTAAAGGGAGATATTTTGTAGTGGAAGGGTTTATGAAGGCCAAATCTAAACCCTTCAGTTTGAAAAAAATCGTCTGGTTGTAGTTTGACCTCTCAGCTCCGTCGTCCACCTTCCCTCACTTTCCTTCTTCCTCTATTGTCATCGCTTTTCTCTCTCGTTCTTTAATTTTCTGTTTCTCTTCCCCTCTACAACTTTCCCTGTCAGCCTCTTCTTCTGATCCCCTCCTCTCTCTTTCCCCTTTCTCGTCTTCTCCTCTTTGTCCTCTTGCCTCTTTGTACTCTCCCCGCTTTCTCGTCTCTCATCTCCTCCTCATCCTTATCCGCTCTCCTCTCTCCCGCCTCTCATCTCCTCGTCCTCCTTATCCTCTCCCCTCTCTTTCTCATCACTCATCTTCTCCTACTCCTTGTCCTCTCCCCTCTCTTTCCCGCCTCTCATCTCCTCCTCCTCCTCCTTTCCCACCTCTCATCTCCTCCTCCTCCTTGTCCTCTCCCCTCTCTTTCCCGCCTCTCATCTCCTCTTCCTCCTTATCCCCTCCCTTTTCTTCTATCTCGTCTCCCCGTCCTCTCTCTCTCTCTCTCTCTCTCTCTCTCTCTCTCTCTCTCTCTCTCTCTCTCTCTCTCATCTCCCCTCTCATCCCCTCTACTGTTTCCCCTCTCCCAGGCATCACATAGTAATCAGTTCACCTGCAGTCACTAAACCCTTCCTCCCCTCCTCTAACCCTCTTCTCCGCCATCTTCTTTCCTTTTCCTCCTCTCTCTCCACCTGTCTTCCTCTCTTCCCTTCCTTCCTGTCGTCTGGACATGAAATCAACCTTCCTCCCTCGTCGCATCACTCTTGTTCCCTTATCTCACTTAATCCTTCCTGATCTCTCTCTCTCTCTCTCTCTCTCTCTCTCTTCTTAAAACTCCTCCTCCTCTTTCCCTTCCCTTCTCTTTCGGTTACTGAGGCAAACAGTAAAGAGAAGGAGATGGGGAGAGGAAAGAAGGGAAAAAGGGAAAAGAGTTGAGCAATTCAAATACATGAGAGTTGCGAGAGGGGGAGAGGTAAAATGAAGCAAGAGAGAGAGAGAGAGAGAGAGAGCAGTTCAGGTCAGGGGCTGTGTGGTAAAGCAGTGGGTTAGGTGGTAATCTCATGGTCCCGGGTTCGATCCCCACTTATGTAATGGCTTCAGGGGGACGGCCACCACCTTCCCCAGCCATGGCAGCCCTGTGGTGTTTTACTGATGCTCACCCCGGACGATTTTTTTTTTTTTTTTTTTAGCTTAGGTAAATTCTAGACACTTGGTATAAAACTCTAACGGTTTATTCTCGTACTTTTGTTCCCTTCGTATTATTGAAACAGACGATTTTTTTTACTCAGTCGAGATAATTGTTGTATTTATTTGTTCAGAACCATCATGGATCACCCTTTCATTGCGCTTTGTATTTACTGGTTAAGAGCGATTTTATTTCGTGAGATACAATTGTAGTGTTCACATAGGCCTAAAAATTCCGCGATTATTTCTCTAGTTGCAATGGAGAAGTGGAGACATTTAGATGTATTAGACAGGCTTACCGGACGATGTTCTTCATGTGAGAGTAGTTCTTGTGTTCGTAGGATTAAAAACTCTCACGCTTATCCCTCTGACTGCCGTTGAGACACCTAGACATATTATTCAGGCTTGTGCCACACCTATTTATACCCCTCAACACCTACACACCCTTATAGTTACAGCTCTTACCCTGTCACCAGTATACCACCTCACCTCATCTCATCTCACCTCACCCCTCACCCCCTCTTGCCCACTCCTCCCTCTTCCTCTCCCATTTCTCACCTGCCAGTTCCTCGCTCACCATGCTTCCCTCATCTACTTTGACCTCAGCCCAGCACCATATACTCTCCACCATCGCCATCACCCCCCTTGCCCCTCCTCTCCGTCATCCCAGTCTCCACCCTCCCCTGGCCTGACTCCCCTCTCCCTTTCTCCCTCCTCCTTTACCCGTCACGTTATCGTCTATAACCTATCCTGCACCCTTCCCCACTGTTCCATATTCCCCACCCCACCCCTCACTTTTCACCCCTCTTTCCCCTCACCTCCCTTCTGTACCCTCTTCCCCTTCTCCTTCCCTCTCATTGTGTGACCTTTGACCTGCCCTCAGCACCTAAAATTCTCCAGGTTACTTCAACACCGCCTCCATCACTTTAATTACTTCACGACCTTTACCTCGGATATTTATGCAGCTGAAGATTAACCTTTGGCTGCTGTTGTGCTCGGTCTTTGAGGCGGTGTTCAGGCTTAGGCCGGAATTTTCTACAGGTGAGGGAAAACATAGCAGTCATAGGGTCGTTTTCTAAGTGTCTAGAGATTTCGTATCTCTCCCGTAGCGATTTATTCTGCACGTTACACTTCGATATCCTCTTGTAATGTTATTGATGTAGCCGTGTCGATATGAAAACTGTGTATGGCATACAAGAGAATGTTGAGGTGTAATAGTCAAAATAATTCGCTAAGGAAGAGGTACTGAAGCTTCCTGTGCCACCAAGAATACGGGCCTAGGTTAACTTTGTCGCTGGTATGAAGGCGTAGATACTTTATGCTGGTTGGTGCAGACGATTTTGTGCAGGTGAGAGGGGTACAAGTTAATGATCTTTGTTACAAATGATTGGTAACCCTTTTTGCTGTAATAATTTTTCTGACATTTTGTTTTCACGCTATTTCCAGACGATTTTTGATCTGCTGCGTGAAAGCCTTTCCGTAAAATCTTTAATATCTATCTCTGCTAACTTTTGGGAAGGTATGGATGCTGAGTATTTTATTCCAGCTGACACCAGACCATTTTGTTCAGCTGCGGGAAATCCCATTGCTCAGGGTCGGGGCTGTGGTGAAGTGACGTAGAATAATCACTCCTCTTTCCCCTCCCGTTCCCCTCGTCCCTTCCCCACCTCTCCCCTAAAGTGAATATCGGCGCCACTTTTTATTTCACTGTGAAATTGTGAACCGAGACGAACTGTTAAGATGTTTTGCATTTAGTAGTTTTTTTCTTTTTCTTTAACTCCTCACCTCCTGAACTGAATAAAATCATGTAGGAGTACTTTAGCAAGACGGAAAGAAGACATTGCACGGAAGGGGATAGGCGATAAACCGTAACTATACGTTTTCATTTATTTCCTTTGATCTGCATCGCCTTTCTTCACCATTTATCCGTCCCGCCATCCATCACCTTTTCATCCTTATCTTCCACTACTGCCTTTGCTCGCGGTTCTTCCCATTTTTTCTTCCCTCGGTGAAAAATCTATTCACTCTGGCCGCCCCCCGGCCTATCCCCTCACACCAACCGTAGGACCTTACAGCCGTATTTTTAAAAATAAAACCTTCCCTAAACTTTCCCCTCCTGTCGAAGGAGTTTTGATTTCCATCGGTGTCCAAAAACATTCCCTTGGAAGGGAAGGGAAAATGTTCAGGTTGGTAGCCCTGTTAAGCTAAAACGACCCATCATGCTGATGTTTGTTATGGTGGAGTGTTAGATTTGTAAACTACTTCGTCAAAACACGCATATCTCGTGCTGGATGATGAAAGCTCAACACATTTGAGATGTGGGAAGTCGCCACCACATCCATACTGTTGGTTGGTATTCAGTCATAAATGTCAATCTAGCCAACACCGCAGCGGTGTTCACTCCTCAAGGCAGTGTCTTGATAATAAATTATATTCGAGGAATATTATTTTTTTTCATGTCATTATCCGTAAATGTAAGAATCACTTGTTAACGTCCGTCTCATGTACTTGCATGGCGGCGCTTACTTGTTTTTTTTTTTTTTTTTCCCCCAGCTGGAAGGCATTAGCCGAACCACTCATGTGACCTTGATGGCAGCTTTTCCTTTTCCGGGCAAATTAACAAGCAAAATATTTCTTGAAAAAAATCCTAGTGTGACCCCGGCCGTAATGTATAAGATTTGTCAGTGTTTGATCATATAAGACTGGATGAATATTGGAGGAAGTACTTCGTCTGCTCTGTTCCTGTGTGACTATAACATCTCAGCCGACATGGGTAACACTCTTAAAGATATATATACAAAGAGCACTTTAAAAATCAGTATATCGTTGTCAGTCGTATGAATAAAATTGTTCAGTACCTTTCATCGATATTTTACATATTTTTAAGACAAAAAACTACAAAAGAACGCACAAAAATTGCGAAGGGATTTTTGGAGAGACGGGTCAAATGAGTCCGTTAAGTTCCAATAATTTCGGCAGCTCGAAGGGAAGGTCGAGCAGCTCAGGAAGAGAAGAATATTTTTAAGAATACCAGTTCAGCGAAGGATGACCTTCCCATGCATCTAAAAGGTAGGAAACGTTTTAAGAATACGGGCGTTTCTCGTGGGCTTAGCAAACGCCATATTACACTTTGTTAGGTGAAATATTTTTCAAAATACACCATAATACTCGCATGTATGTCACGTATACTTTATTAGTACTGCCAGAGCTTCCAACAGTATGCTACTTGGCAAGACAAAAGTATGTTTGGTTAACTTGTTTAAATGATATATCGGTACCAGTAATCAGAAATCAACATATTACATACAGAAGCACACTAGTCAGATGAGAGAGAGAGAGAGAGAGAGAGAGAGAGAGAGAGAGAGAGAGAGAGAGAATCCCCAGAGGGTATGGGTGGGTGTGACAGGCAGTAAACCCGTGTGGCCTGGCAGTGTCATTAACATGATTACAGCGCCTCGTGCAGGACCAAAAGATTTATCCCAGGTTTTTCTTCCGTTTGTAAGTGGCCTTCGGTAAAAGAGGAGGTGAACAAGACACAAAGTTTTTTTTTTTCTTTTTTAGGTACTGTTGTATTTTCTAAACGTTTTTTAAGCTTCAGTATTTCAGTACTTGACAGTGTTTTACGCAGGACTTGTAGTGTACTTTTTAAATGTTTTTCTCACTGTTCATGTACATATCTGTGCTGACACTTTTTCAACATTATTTCAATTCTGTCTCCATGTAATATTATTCTCAGCTTCCTTTTATTGTCATCAGAGTTTTTATTATGGTAGGTTGGGGGAGGGGGGGGGGAACTATCCCCTCTCATTTTGTAAGGTTACTTTACGGTCTTTTACCTGATGGTGCCCATAATCGTTTAAGTCGAGGAGGGATGGAACTTACTGGTCACATGATGCCGCTCAGGGATTGGTGATTGGTAACCTTTGCCTACATGTCCAAACCTCTGGCCCGTACGCTCCTGATGAATCAGTGATAGATTTAACAATAAAAACTCAGGAAAAGCAGTCATTTAAGGTAAAAAAGAGCGTTTTCCCATTGTTCTTTCACGGGAGCAAACACTCCTGTGCATCACTTTCTGCTGAATAAATCATTTGGCGTTGGCTGGAATAGAATCCCGGAGTAGTTCCACTGATGATGATGGTGACAGTATGTATATTTTATTTTACTCATCCTAAGCTGAATAAAAGTGTCTGCTGATATCTGGAATAAATTTTGATATGACCATCAGAGGACTAATTCCCAACTGCGCAATGTACCACTGAGCCACACCCGACCGACGAAAGGTATGGGTAACTCCGCCTCATTAGGATGGGCTGAATCCCTCTGTAGTTTCACTCATACCCGCGGATCTCAGCTTTATCTAAAAAATACGACGAGTGCTTTACCTTAGGAAGACACTGGAGGGGGACGTCTTCACACGGTGACACCGATGTAGCCGGGTGGTGGAGCTACCCAGTGCTTCAGATCTCCCTCCCAATCCCCTGATAATAGAATTGTGGACTGTATAACGGCGTCTTCAGCATGCAGTCCGCCGGGTGTATGTTCTGGCGAGCTCGGTCCTACAGCAACAACGGCAACAGCAGCCTCAGAGGCACAGCAGTGCTGCTTTAGCTCGTATTCACCTATAATATAAAAGTCCTTTTAGTGAATTAAGGGATGTGCTTATTATTACGATAATGGTGGTTTAGACGGTGGTAATCTGTTGCTTTTTCATAACACCAGGTAAAAGTGTTACTCGTGTTTATTCCTCTCTGCCTTTTGCTTCTTTCTGTCGCCTACGAGATCTTCCCAAAGCTGAATGAAATCATATGGAGGAGGCGAGAATACAGCTGAAAAAAAGGCGTCCTCGTTGATGAAGGATTGTGGTTGTTGTAGCGGTTGAAGTGGTGCAGTGGCTAGTGTTGTGTGTCTTTACTACAAGAGGTTTCCCCTAAGTAATCATCCATCCCTGCACATTACTGTTCACCTTTTTTGCTACAAGAGGTGTCCGTTAAGTAATCATCCATCCCTGCTCATTCCTTTACTATGCACTTTCTTTTCTCTGCCATGTCCTTTTACCTGCACCTTAGATACTGTATATACTTCATCTTATCTTCCTGCCTCTTCTCACCCACTCACTCACACGGCTCACACATGACTTTCCTCTCTGTCTGTCGCTGTATATCATGTGTACGCACGAATATTCTTGCCATCCTTATCTTTCCCTCTCTTATATGTCACTTTCCCACCTCCATCAGGCTCTCTGGTTCTTGTGTTTCAGCCAACCACGTTTGTGTACCTGCACCTTAAATACGTAATCAGTCTACCGATGTATTACACCTCATTCCTCACCTCCCACTCCTCTCACCCACACACTGACACAGCTCACACTAGCACTGACCATCTGTATCTGTCGACATATGTTTCATGTGTACGAATATATTGCAGTCCTTGCTCTTCTCTATTCCTCCTCTTATCACTCTCACGCCTGCTACTCTCTCTCCCACCGTCTCTTATTCTCTTGTACCTCCGTCACTCTTGGTGTTTCTTATAACTACAGATATATTACTCTTCTCATCCTATACTGGGTGCCACTTCCATCTCTGTATGAATTATGTGCACGAATGTAACGCTGTCCCCAACCATTACTCTCTCTCTCTCTCTCTCTCTCTCTCTCCGTATCATTCTGTGTATATCTTGTTTGCCGGAATACATTACCACGCTCCCCTCTCTCCTCCCACCTCCCCCATCAGGCCATCCCCGGTTTGCCTGCTAATTAAATTCCATCCAACACAACTTGCTTTATTACTTACCATATTCTTTTCAGTTTTTTAGTAGAACCTCTGCACGTCATACCCTAAATTCTTCTTGAACTCTCCTCCCCTCCACCTCTCTCTCTCTCTCTCTCTCTCTCACACACACACACACACACACACACACACACACACACACACACACACACACACACACACACACACACACACACACACACACACACACACACACACACACACACACACACACACACACACACACACACACACACACACAGAGTGAGTGAGAGTATTACCATTTCTCGGTACAACACCAACTGAGATCATGTATCTCATGGGAACAGCTGCAGGTTCTTGATTTTGTGATGTATGTGCCTTACTGTTGTATGATGTAGTTGTAGGAGTGCACAGTGTAGCGGTTAGGAATTTTGTGACTATATCAGAATATGTAACCCTTCTGCCAAACTTGGTTGAAATTGGAGAAAAACTTCGCTTTAGCATGGCCGGAACTATTCTCATGGGGCCGGAACTTCTCCCGCGGCTGCCGTGAAATTAGTTTCGGTCTTGAAATATCGATCAGTTTTTATCTGATTTAATCCAAATTTGGTGAAGGTTTTTAGGTGTAGCCCATAATGAAACTTACTCATTTGCTGAACAGTTAGAATAAAGGTAGAGGTCATAGTGCATGGTGAACTTCGAGCTTGTGCTGTGACCTTGACTTTTGACTGATTCCCTCAAATGTTGCCACTGTTGGCATGATTACCTTGTGATACCGTCCACCATATTTGGTTGAAGTCTGAGAATAACCATTCGGATATTACGCTCATAATTTTACATGAACGTTTTTTTCTATGGGGGTAAAATCAGCACCACGCGCGCTCGCGCGTGCGTGCGTGCGTGCGTGCGTGTGTGTGTGTGTGTGTGTGTGTGTGTGTGTGTGTGTGTGTGTGTGTGAGAGAGAGAGAGAGAGAGAGAGAGAGAGAGAGAAAACGTGAGAACGTAGATATTTTAGCTCAATGATTTTTCTGCTATTGTTCAACTGCTTCACCAGAAATGTTCAAAGTTTACACCAAGATGAAATTGTGATGGTGGGTGTATGTAAAAACGCTCGCTCGCTCGTCACGCGCTCTAAAAGCGCACTTTACTCGTATATAAGATGTGCCTGCAGCCTATACTAATCACATCTTTCGTTTTCTTTATGTAGTAATAGCTATTATGTTTTCATCTGAAGGAACAAGGCTACTCTCACAGCTCGAACACTAAGTTATGGTTGCGTGAAATTCGATGAGTCCTAGTTAGGTGGTGGGAATGAGTGTCTGGTTGCTGTACCCTTTTTTACTCTGACATGTCGTGAAATTTCAATATCTCCATCGTCTGTGCTTACATGCAACATTTAGTACTAGAATATAATGCTTGTCACACACAAAAAGTGCTGTCAAACGGGTGTGGAGCTGCAGTGTTGGTTTTTTCTGCCATTGAGAAATGTGAAAAAAGATGCAAAAGGACGAAAATTTGTGCCAAGTTAAACAGTATAGTCAAATTTATCCTGCAGCCTGACAGTACTTGGCCATCAGCTAAACCGGAAGGTGTTAGGGATGCTCGTCAGGTGGAAACATACCGGGGTATTTTAACCAGTACGGTCACCACCTCTCCTGAGCCTACATCCTTGCCCACCTACCTCAGCCTGGACTTTCTGCCTTCATATACCGTATATTTCTAAATATTTTCTCCAATACGACCACCGCCACATCAAAGGCTACACACTCGCCTGATCTCTTTGTAGCTTCCTATATATTTGTGAATGTTTTTCCCAGTACAGTCACGACCTTCGATAGGGTTACACAGCCGCCTGATCTGTTTCTAGCCTCGCATATGTTTGTAGATTTTTTTGCCAGTACTGTCACCTCCATTGGTAAAACTACACATCCGCCTGATCGTTTTCTCAGCCTCACATGTTTTTAGATATTTTTCCCGGTACAGTCACCGTCATTGGTAAGGCTATACATCCGCCTGCTCTGTTTTCAGCCCTACACGTGTCTCTAAATATTTTTCCCAGTCCAGCTACCATCACTGCTAAGGCTACACCCTCCCCCAGCCACCTCTGTCTGGCCTGCTTCCCATTTTCGTAAGGAAATTGCCCGCGGCCACGAAACCTCCTCACACCCCGAAAATTCTGCCCAGAATGTTGGTTTTTGCCTGATTTTCTGACCTACACTTTATCTTAAAAAAATATATGTATATATTTTTCCTCTTGCTCACTTTTGCGAGTAAAAACTAATCATAATACTTTTCTCTGTCCATACTGCTTAATAATAGTGGTATACATGTTCAGCGAGTAATTCTTTCAATACTCGTAGTATAATTTCAAACTTATTCAGATGATATGTATTTATAAACCCATCTCCCACACTTTAGTTCCCACACCCACTCCATCCCTCGCCCTCCTCTCACCAATTCTCTTTTTATTTTGACTCGCTTGGGCGGAGTCCGGCGAGGTATTGTTGTTGGCCGAGTTTGTTTGTTTGTTCCTTTGTTTGTAGCAACATTACGGAAAAAACGGCTGAATGAAATTACATGCAACTTTCAGGATATGTGGACACTGGTCTGCAAAGGAACTGATTTCATTGTGGAGGTAGTGTCTTTAAGTTTGAAAGATGAAACGCAAGGTCAGAGAGTTTCATCGGGAGAGTTCTTGAATGTGAAGTTAGTTTCGCCATTGCCGTAGACTTTACTTAGGAGCTTCACAAGGCAGGTTGAAATTGAGGTTACAGTAGTTGCGACTTTGTTTACTGACATTAAATGGCAGTACGGATCAGTATTTAACAGCACTAAAATAACTGCTGTTGAGCGAGTTATGTTGTGCCCCGCACCACTTGTTTTTTATGAAAAGCCTTTTATATTATTTTTATTATTATTATTATTATTATTATTATTATTATTATATCATCGTCGTCGTCGTCATCGTCATCATCATCATCATCATCATCATCATCATCAGTCATCATCATCATCATCATCATCATCATCATCATCATCATCAATCATCATCATCATCTTCATTTTCATTATTATTATTATTATTTAAATAATGTCAGACGCCTTAATCCCGTAAGGAGTGGCCACAAACAAATCGCCACCATGTCGCCCTGTCCCCTGCCCTTTTGCTGCCCTGAACCCTCCGCCCAGCTCACACACTCCCGTCTCTCATATACCTCTCCACTCTATCCCTCCATCTCATCCTCGGCCTCCCCCTCCTTCTCCCCTCTCCATCGGCCTCCCCCTCCTTCTCCCCTCTCCACCTCGCTCACATGCACTCTCCTCGTTAGTCTGTCGTTCCCCATCCTCTCCAAATGGCCCGACCACCTTAGTGAATTATTATTATTATTACTGTATTATTATTATTATGATTATGATTATGATTATATTATTTATTCTTCATATGATGATGATGATGATTATTATTTTATTTTATTTTATTTATTTATTTTTTTTATTATTCTGTGGCGGTACGATTGAGAACCGTATTAAAAAGTTAGGCAGTAAAGGAAGATGTCAGTATATGTGCCTGTTCTCAACCTGGACTGGAATGGGGACCTGGTGTGCAAAGCGAGAATTGCATGTGACACTGCTGGAGTGGGGACCTGGTTTGCAAAGCGAGAGTTGCATGTCACACTATTGGAACGGGGACCTGGTTTGCAAAGCGACAGTTGCTTGTCATGCTACTGGAGTGGGGACCTGGTTTGCAAAGCGATGGTTGCGTGTCGTACTCTGGGTAAATATTTGATTGCTTTCCTTGTCAGTCCCACCCGGGTAATGCAGTTGTACAGTTCCCCCGAGAGTGTTTTGATGTACAGTGTCTCGCCATGTGTTGCATCACCCTGCTAAAACTTAGTACTGTCATCGTACTGAATAGACTAGTGGATATTGTTTTATAATCATTTATCTCAATTACCATTCCTGGTATTATTAAAGAAGTCTGGCGGTACCAAGAGTTATCTCAATAACCATTCTTGATATTAATAAAGAAGCCTGGCGGTACCAGGAGTTACGTCAATAACCATTCTTGGTATTTATAATGAAGTCTGAAGGTACCAAGAATGATCTCAATAACCATTCTTGGTATTAATAAAGAAGTGTGATGATACCAAAGATAACCCCAAGACGGACGGCACTGGAGGTTTTAAAATGAAAACTACAACGCTATTCAGAGTAGAGCGTAGCGTGAACAAAGGGATCCTTATTTTTATCATCACATAATTAGTCCCTCAGGGAGACTGATGATGCCACGTTATGACAGTGTACCCTTCCCCGGAGAGAGAGAGAGAGAGAGAGAGAGAGAGAGAGAAAGAGAGAGAGAGAGTGAGAGAGAGAGACACAAAGAGAGAGACAGAGAGGTGCGGGGAGGGGGGGGGAGGAGGCTGCAACAGTAGGAGAGACTGAATGAATGAGACATATTTAGTAGTAAGCGGTAGGTAGATATGGACACACACACACACACACACACACACACACACACACACACACACACACACACACACACACACACACACACACACACACACACACACACACAAGAGTTCATATGTGGCTCTGGAACCATTGATCTCTTGAGTCAGTGAGATCTTGCTGAAACTCAATAAAAGTGTCAGTCTGAGGCCGGAATAAAATGAATTTGTTACTTGCAATAAAGGAATATCAACCCCTTCAGCCACGCGACTTTGTTTTCATTTTATTCTTGTTATTTCCAGACGATTTTGTTTGGCGTACAGGAGTTTTGCAACCAGGGAAGTTAGGCTTAGTTTCCACAGACTCCTTCGCTACAAAGTGTTTAGAGTTAGCTGGAATATATCATTGGAAATCGTCTTCTGATTCAAAGTGTTAAGGGAAAAGGTAATTTATGAGGTGTGAGGCAAGTTGTGTTGCTGTGGATAATTTGTAAAGCGGTGTACAGTCTTTGCTGGAATTTGTTATGTTTGGCTGTCGACCAACGACATGGAAAGACAAACTCGTAATATTAAATTATCATGTTAATAATAATGTTTTTCTCCCAGAGTAATGCATAAGAAGACGGTACAAAGTCATACTGGAAATCATCAAAATATCCATTGGTAAATGGCTGTTATAAAATCCGACTGTATGGGTCGTGGAGGAAATAGTCACCATCCAGTATAAATCCACAGTAATAGTGTACGAGTATAGAATTCATAGTGGTCATTTCCAGACCTTGTTTACATAGGGTAGGGCCACAAGTATCTCCCGCCCTATTCACCCTTTGACATGCCATTGGCTGCAAAAAGTCTCAAGGTTGTTGACGCTACTCTATATAGTTACTGACTTTTGAGCTGCGTTGGGCTTCTCAAAATGTAAGTGTCTGACGTGTTCAGTTGTGAAACGAAATCCGTCATTAGGTTAACAGGTGACTAATAATCGTACTTCCCCACCCCTTACCCAGCAATATTCAGATATTTATTGGCCTAACTTCCTCTCCCTCTCCCGTCTCCCCTTCAGTATATAGGCTGCCAGTATCATTTCTTTCCCTCCCTCAGTAATACACTCCGCCCCCCCTCCCCACACTCCTTCTCCGTCTCATTTTCCCGCCATTCTCATTCCTCTTCCGCCTCCACCTCCCTTCCCGTCTTTTTCCTCCACCATTCTCACCTACCAAAACCCAGACCTCCATTCCCCCCCCTCTTTCCTTCTGCCCTACAGTATACAGGTTGCCAAAACCATTCCCCTCTTCTCCTTTCCTGAACAAGACCCAGACAGCTCCTTTCACTCCCTAGCCCCTCCTTTTCTTCATCTCCCTCCCCCTCCACCTCCAGCATACAGATTGCACTTAACCCTTTCTCCCCCTCCCCTTTCCACCCTCCCCCACTTCCTTCCCGCCATATAAATGCTGTCATTAACCCATCCACCCCCCTCCCCTTACCCCCACAATATCGGTGTGTCCTTTAACCCTTTCCCCGTTCTCCCTCTACAATATATGTCTTCACTAACCGTCCCCCCGTCTACGCCCACAGTTCCGGTGGTGTCGTCTACAGGTGTGGTAGGGGGGGCGGCGTCCCTGCCCTGCGACGTGTCACACCCCACCGGCGACTCCATCCTACTCCTGCTGTGGTTCCGTGACACACGATCCACACCCATATACAGGTGAGTGGCCGTTATGTAGGTTTGTCGCCTTTTTCGAGTGTACAGGTTAATCGCCCATTATATAGGGTATTTCCCTGTATGCAGGTGATTCTCCCCGTATCTACAGTCGTCATATATCTAGCAGTAAATCTGTGTCTGTGCAGGGTACATGTACAGGCAAGTCTTAATATACCAGAACTCTTCCTACCGACAGTACAGTTGAGTCTTCCCGTATGTATAGAGGTCATGTATATGAAGGAAATTTTTCCTTATAGGTGTCTTCATAAATATAGGTATATACAGTCTCCGTATGTACGTGTGTCGCCCGAAATACAAACGTCTCGCCATTTACTGGTAATTCTCCATACATACAGGAAATTTCGCCTGTGTACTGGTAATTCTCCCTATATACATGTGAATCACGTTACATGACGTAAATATCCCTAAAGACAGGTACTCTTCATTCCTGCGTAAGGCCTACTCAGTATTATCCAACCCAGGATCAGCAACACCCATACGTCCTTATTACTCCCTTATCTGCTGCCGTCCATCTTAATTTTTGGATACTCAGAATTCAGGGATCCGAGAATGAAAATTGACAGGTAAAATGAGCTACCTTCTGATTTCCAAATGATATAGGCGACATTTCCATCTACTTCCAGTCAGATCGTAGAAATTCAGTAGTCTGCGGTAGTTATGATGGAGAGTCGTGTAGGGATGAGATTTTTTGTGTATAAGAAATGTGTTACTGTTTTAGAAAATCGTAATAAATATGGATCATTGTTTTGTGGTTTAAATTTTTTTTTTTTCTGAGGTACGTTGTATTAGAAATGTATAGGAAATGAAAGGAAAATGTATTATATTTGTATCGAAGTGTGTAACCCCCTTCCCGCCATTACCATCACCACCACTACCACCTCCACCACCACTACCACCTCTACCACCACTACCACCTCTACCACCATTACCATCTCCATAACCACTACCCCATGTCACCACCACTACCACTTCCATCACTATTACCATCTCCACTACCACTACCCCACGTCACCAGCCTTCCCTGCCCCTCAATGATCCCTTGATCCTACCACGCCACCACAGCCACCTCACGCCACAGCCCTGTCCCAAGTCGCATCGTTATTAGAAATGCTGGAGCAACAGGTGGGTCCCCTCCTCACCCAAACAACCTCCTCACATTATCTTCCTCACCTGAGCCTCATTGAACCTGTGACGCTTCCCCCACCCACCCTCACACACACACACCTTCCACTGTCACCTAATATGTTAGTCCTGCCCCCCTCCCCCCGCGCCGCCACAACCATCACCACCATTCATCATAGGATTAAAAAAGAAACAACCCCGAAAGGACCAGTACATCTGGTGCTGTTTGCTTTCCTTTGTCTTTTCCATCTGTGGCCAGACTCCTTAATCCCGGAAAGAGTGACTACAAGCGCATCGTCCCCATGTCACCCTATCCTCCGCCATCAGGCTACCCTTTCCCTAGCTAACACCCCCTCACTCATATTCATTTGTCTTCCTTAGAAATTCTCTTCTGTCTTTCTTTCCTTCATTCTTTCCTTGTCCTTCTGCCTACGGGAGACTTTACACTCCCTCTTCTGTCTTTCTTTCCTTCATTCTTTCTACTTCCTTCAGCCTTTGGGTGACTCTACACTGAGTGACAAGCCAAATGGTTTCTTGTGCACCAGGAAACCATTTACTACGCTGGTTGGTAACCATATAACCAAATTTTGGTGCCTGGTGGTTTAGTGGGTAATTATTGCGCTCCAATCGGATTGAGCCGGTGAAGGTTTATATCCAAGGGTGGTTGGGGTTGATTGCTCATGTAATGCCACTCAGGGATGAGTGAGGCTGGCCACTCTCATCTTAAATGTCGGGACCAACTGCCTAGCCCCGGGCTCCTACGCTCCTCATGATGTAGGATTGGATGATTGATGGATGGATGGATGTATTTTCTACGCTTCTTCCACTCATACCCCTTAACTCTCATTCGTTTGTCTTTCTATTTACTTTCTGTGCTTCTACTAACTTTCCGAAGATAATATCAGGCTTTCCAGCGACTCACTGGGGATATATTTCCAGACGCATTACCAGTATCGGACTTTCCAGGAGCTGGTTTTAGTACAATTTTTGGCCCTTTACCAACTCTCCCCGGGGTGTACTGTAATTGCCTACTCGCCCCCAGCTCGCCTACACCAAGTACCCGGGGGTGTTTTCGTCACGGGGGGCGGCGCTCCCACTCGTTTGATGCCAATTTACATGATAACTTCCTCTCTCTTTTTCCATTAACGCGTGGAGGGGCGGCGCGATTATCATATTTGTGGGGAGAGAGAGAGAGAGAGAGAATCTGCGTTGGCAGTAGATGGATTTGTCCGCCAAAGCCAGGGCCTCAAACCAATATGCAGATTTAATCCAGGTAACCTAGACTAATATTCCCAGTGCCTGTAATTAATCATGGGTTATGCAAGGATGAGACTCAACGGTCATTATTGGTTGTTTGGTGGTTTAGTTTGCCTTGCTTACTTGGCGATGTAAGACTCGTTTTGCTTCACATAAAATGGTTCGTAATGTAAGATGGTGTTCCCCCGTGACTAAATTTTTTTTTTTTCCTAAGACGAAGTATGAAGGCCTTAGCGCGGCAGGAGTGTGGATAAGAGTTTTTGGTCCATTCGTTCGCCCGTGCTCCTGAGGCCGCAGTTATTGCCTGAAATTGACGATTGAATTATCAAAGGAATCTTGTTTACCTGTTAGTGTGCCCTCGTCAGAGTGATGGACACGCTCAGACCAACTCCAGGGTCACAGCGGCTGAATAAAGGTCAAGGCCGTAGAACGGACGTCTTTATTTACAGGCTGATAGGCATAAAAAAGGTGTCATTGGATAGGGCGTTCAGAATGCTGTAATTTATGCCCTCATGACACTATAGACGCACATTTGTAGCGACGTTATTAGGTGGTAGGGGCATGCAGAGAGGTCGACAGCGAGGTAAACAGGGAAGCGTTTAGGCAAGGGGGCAGATAGGGTGTCGGTTGAGGAAGTAGGTAGGCAGCGAGAAAGGTAGGCAGTGAAGTAAGCAGGAAGGTAGGTATGTAAGAAGGAGTACAAAAGATTACATAGGAAAGGAAACAGCTGTATGACCCACTGGTCCTTTGGAGACTGTTTATTAGAGTTGGTTATTTTTAACGTAACTATTTTATGAGTCAGAGAGAAGGATAGCAAAGCAGAATGGTTGTCTCCGTAGAAGGTTGAGAGAATTAATTGCTTCCAGGTTCCAACACCACCACCACCACAGAACCAGCTCCCCCCGTCTCCAGCATCTGCCAAGCCTGTCTTCATTTGCATAGAAATCATGGTTTAACATTTTTATTAACGTGGAGGAGAGGCATAGCGGAGGGAACAGACTTGATCGTTCCTTGCTCACTCATATCAGGTACTATTTCTCTCTCTCTCTCTCTCTCTCTCTCTCTCTCTCTCTCTCTCATTCATTCATTCATTCATTCATTCACACCTTGCATGTCCACCTTCTTATGTCTCCTTCTCCAGGTGGTTTTAGAGGTACATTACAAGGCACAACTGATTATTATTTGTGTCATACTGTAGGAGGAGGATGCGGTGTAGCGAAACCTGATGGTACTGGTGTCGGGGTTTTGTCTTTTGATTGTTGATGAGTTTTGCTGCTTGTGGGTTGAGATTAACACGGGAGGCGGTACAGAAGCCAATTCAGTCATTAGGGTCAGAACTGCTGGAAAGATCGAGAGCTGTTTCCCCATGACTGACAGTGTAGAAACTCTGTGTACGTATAAAAAAGAAAACTATATTTGGTGTGTGCGAAGTGCGATGTTGTATTGTAGCCAACTTCGGCAGTAAAGAGTAAGGTGCGTGCAGATTAACGCGTTTCAAATTAACACCGTCCTATAGCCTATTCGTGACTGTAAAACTTAGCGGGGGTTACGATGAGTAGATGTTAAAGAAAAAGGATAAGCAGACGGTGGAAAATAAGGACGATGAAGAGGAGAAAGGGAGGAAAATTAGGTGAGTGGGAGAGGAGGGGAAACTTTAATCAAGAATGAATCAAGGAAGGTGAGCAAGAATTTAGGTGAGAGAGAGAGAGAGAGAGAGAGAGAGAGAGAGAGAGAGAGAGAGAATATCCCTGGTATTTGCTCAGCTGTGGCCACTACATGACCCCAGAGGATCAATGGGGCCTCTTAGGGGATATCGCTCCCCCTCCCCTATGGCTGCCCACCAGACGATCTCTTCTAACTTGAGCAAAATCGTGTGGAGGCTGCAGGAGTAAGGGGAAGTAATATATGGAGATCTTTCTGGAGTTGAACATAATCTGGCGGTGCAAAAATATATTAATAAATACAACATGGAGGTGAACGGGGTAAGGGGAACTGTTTCTGATCCATCCGCTCCGACGGGGTCACTCCCAAGCTGAAATAAATCGTTTAGCACCAAAAAAAAAAAAAAAAAAAAAAAAAAAATACCGATGTACAGTAGTTACAGGAGTTTGCATCTAAAGGTTTCTAATTCCTTCAGTACGGGCCCTCGCGGACATCCCTTGACGGTCGGTAAGATAATTGTTTGGATATTTTACGTTGCGAAAGAATTGTGTGAGGGATGCAGAAGACTGACGGACCCAGACATGTTTTTAAATATTTATGGCAGTACCTGGATTTAAACCCGGGTCCGTTAGGACTGCAGGCCAACTCTACCGATTGAGCCACCGACTTACTGGGAAGAGCTATTGATAGTGTTGGAGATCTTGAGTGTGTTTATATTTAAGTGTCTCCATTATAATTATAAACTGATATTTTTTGCATTAGAGGAATATTAACCCTTACGCTGGTAAGGGGCGCCTGCTTGTGATGACACTGATTCACAAGGACGGAGGACTTGCATGTTTGCACAAATGTGCCTCTACATCTCCATCTCCCAAAAGAACGGAGGATGGGCTGCAGGATTAGTGAGTGTCCTGTGGTGCACTGGCTTCGCGTCCAGACCAGCCTGAGGTTACTACTGCTGCTGCTGCTACAAGAACAACAACAGCAACTACGTACGATGAGATGACTTAATTTGTGTTATCTTTGCAACTGCCAGATGATTTAATTTAGCTTAAGGGAGACTTGAGCCAGCTGAGAAAATTAGTGTAGCCTGCATTAACTCCATCAGCACCAAAGATCTTTACTACCGGTAAGTCGAATAAAAGTTCGTGGCGGAAGGAAGAATATACTAAAGATAAACGTCACCTGGTTGAAAATGGTACGGACTGCTTTGTTATCCAAGACCGTGACCATTGACAGGGACGACATTGGTCTGCGGAAATAAATGGTAGTGGTCTGGGGATATAAATGATAGTGGTGTAGGGATATAAATGATAGTGGTCTGAAGATACAGAGGATACTAAACTGGGAGTAGAGAGGATTTTCGTGACATCTCAAGGTAAGCATATGTGTGATATCGGTTGTGCTTTTTGAAGATTGCGTTTGCAGTGGTCACTCTGCTCGTGTATAAACAAAATTACAAACATGAGATTGGAGTTGTTTCTGAGTAGCTGCAATCCCAGGTTCATCTGTAACGTGAACTCTGTGGACTGCAGGCTGAAGTTGCCCATCTACGGCAATCCACTATCCTCTATTGGAAGGAGAGGGAAGGAGAAGAGGGAAGTTGGTATAACCGAGCAGTGGATCCACCCATTTATATCCTCTCCTGCACGTGTTTGTGAGTGAAAGTAGGCTATGGAAACATTAACTTCAGTAACGTGTAGGATGTACAACCCCTTGAATCCGATGACCTTTTTTTTTTTTTTTTTTTTTTTTTAGCAGCCTCCAGCTTACAGGAGACGATTCTGCCTGGAGAGGTTAGATATAGCTTTCCTTTACGCCACTGATATAGCATTCCTTCACACCACTGATAGGCGTCTTTCATGAGTTGAATATTATCACCTGATGGTGGCAGCAATACTAGATGCGTTATTGGATTGCATTAATTAAGCCATCACTCAGATCCCGTCAGACAGTCAGCTTTGATGTTCACCTTGCAGTATGCATTGCACTCTGATGCTTAAGAATTAATCTGTTGCATATAATCACATGTGAGGTTCTCGGGCACGTGCTTATAGAGGTTAGTGTTGCAGTACACAAGGCATTACATTGCTAAACAGCAGAAATCAGATTCATACTATTGCATATTTGCATTCATATTTGATGTTCACCCCACCGTTTGTTGCCAACTCTCTCTCAAGTTCACTCCCTAAAGCACCAATAATCTGTTTTTTGCTGTGTTGTGCTGCTATCTTTATTATTATTATTATTTTTTAGTGTAGTTTTTAAACTGTTACTGACGCTGTATACACCTCCTTTCCGGCAATCTTTGGTGGCTGTCCACAACAGGGTAGGAATACAAAAGCTGGCTCCAGCTTCATTGAGGCACCCATATCCATTCACATATTCTTGACTACGCCCACAAACTTTGCTTTGGGTTTTCCTTCATTTTCCCTGACACGATTTTTGGTTCATTTTCTTCTCTTTTCGGCGTTTTTCAGTGCAGAGGTCAGTACACATGGTTCACCCTAACTAGGCATAAAATTGCCATTTCATATTCATCAGTGCTGTGTTTTGACGAGATTAACAATAGATTATGGTGGTAGAAACGAAGTGTTATGTAGTGGAAAGAGCCGTAGTATTGTCTTATTGTGCTGTTGAGGAGCAGAAAATAAATTACAAAAGGACGTAAAAATTTCAAGTTAAAATGCATGAACAAGAGTAAGTAGTAAGGAGGTATGACAGAGCAAGAGAGTGTAAAATTATTCCCTTTATATCTGCGAGTCTTGCAGGTGAATGAAACGGCGTGGTGGTAGAAAGACTGTATGTGCGGACGTACAGTTACCGACATAAATATCAGTACACTTAATTACATAAACATAAATATCAGTACACTTAAATACTTGAATATCAGTACACTTAAATACATAAATATCAGTACACTTGAATACATATATGTACTGTACAGTATATCAATGCACATAAGTACATAAATATTAGTACACTTAAATACATACGCATCAGTGCACTTAACTACATAATTATGAATACATTTAAATACGTAAATGTCAATACACTCCAATACATAAATATCAGTAGACTTAAATAAGTGAATATCAATACACGTAAATACATGAATATCATTACACTTAAATACACATATATCATTACACTTAACTACATAAATATCAGTACACTTAGATATCAGTACACTTGAATACATATCAGTACGCTTAAATACTATAGACAAATATCATTACACTTAAATACATAAATATCAGTACACCTAAATAAATATCAATACAGTTCAGTATTTAAAGATCAGTACACTTCAGTACATAAAGATCAATACACGAGACTCTGAACATCGACTTTCAAAACCCAGTCATATGATCGGAGTCCAGCAGACTTTTGACAATTTTGTGTCACTTTCGTAATAGGTGAATAAATATTCTTCTTCTTCTTCTTTTCTTCTTCTTCTTCTTCTTCTTCTTCTTCTTCGAGAGAGAGAGAGAGAGAGAGAGCGAGCCCAGGGAGCGTTTAAAGAACCAAAGTTTTGTTACTGGTTTCTCCTGGGACTCTTGTCGGATATCAGTCGTGTCGTTATTGGAAGCCTGGGAATTTTACCACATTTTATAAATGATCGTTTTAGTGGGAGCCATCATCATTATCAGCGGCAGCAACTGCTTCATTGTTATCACGATTTCCATCGTCATTATGATCATCATTATCAGCCAGAATTGTTTTAGTCGCACATCCTAGCATTGTAAGATTATTTTGTTAGATCATCATCTTCGTCTTCGTCGTCGTCATTGTCATTGTCGTCGTCGTCGTCGTCGTCGTCGTCGTCTGATGATGATGATGATGATGATGATGATGATGATGATGATGATGATGATGATAATAATAATAATAATTCACCATTTCCCACCAATATAAATGAGGTGGGTAACATTTAAAAGGAAAAAACAAGATAAGGAAGACATACAAAAGTAGGCGAACACTGGTCAGAATGGCCATCGACAGTGGTGGACGCTTGGATCCCTTACTGATAATGATGTGGTGTGAGGCACTGTGGACTGGCCAGACTGCCTCTATAGCCCTGTCACCGCCATGGCTGAACTTTGGTGTTTTGTTTTCCTTAATGCTGGCAGCAGCGCCACTCCACTCAGGTGTCCATCCATCCTTTGTGGGATGGGGTGAGATGGGCACTTAGGGTGACACGCACTGCAGGGGAGGTAACTGTGGTGACCTGGATCATGCATGTCCTTGGATCGCAGGATAGTGGGTCAGTAACCCGCCACAGGGTCAGAGGCCCAAATCGCGGAGATGAGCACGGCGGCTAAGCACCTCTTGTCATGTAACTCCAATTTTTCTTTACCTTTAATGTCAGAGGATTTCATTCATCAAAGAGGATCCCTACACAGGAAGGGGATTGAGTGCGTCTCAGGCTGGAGGCTGAAGGGGGAGAGAAAGGAGGTGGGGAGGAAAGGAGGGAGGGAGACAGGGGAGGAGAATGGGGACTGAATGTCGAGAAGAGAGAACAGAGAAGAGTGAAGGAAGGAGAGAAAAGGGGAGATCAGAAGAAGAAGAAGAAGAAGGAGGAGAGAGAGAGAGAGAGAGAGAGAGAGAGAGAGAGAGAGTGTGAGAGAGAGAGAGAGAGAGAGAGAATCCAGTGGGAGCCTTCCTCTCACACAAACGTTGAAAGTGGTTTACTGGCCTCAAAGGACTGTTTCTGCCCTCCTCCTCCTCCTCCTCCATCAGTTCTCTTTCCCCGTCTCTCCTTCCGCTCTTTACTTTCTCCTTCTCTTACCTTTCCTGACCCTACGCCCGGCTTCGTCCTCTTCTTTAATTGAAGAGAGAGAGAGAGAGAGAGAGAGAGAGAGAGAGGAGTCGGTCGGGGCTGTGGCTTCGATGGCTTGAGTTTGTCTCATTGTTATTAATTTATTCGATTTGCCGAATCTCTTTGGCTCCCCCGCCTTTCTCTGTCTGTCTGTCTGTCTGTCTGTCTGTCTGTCTGTCTCTCTCTCTCTCTCTCTCTCTCTCTCTCTCTCTCTCTCTCAGCAGAACTTCCTGGGCGTGAAAGACGGTGAAAGAAGAGTAGAAAAAAAGAAGGAAAAATAAGGGGAGGAAGGGAGAGGAAGAGGATGAAGAAGAGGGAGGAGAAGGAAGAGGGGAGATAAAAATAATGCGGGAAGGAGAGAGAGATAAGAAGGGAGAACAGGAGGGTGAAAAAGAGAGAGAAGAGGGAAGGAAGGAGGTTGGGGGGGAGAAAAAGAAAATGGAGAAGAGGGTAGGTCAGAAGAAAGAGAATAATAAAAATTGAAGAAAATGGGAAGTACGAGATGAAATGAGGGAAGGAGAGGGAGAACGAGACAGGGGAAAGATTGTGAAGAAGAGGAAGAAGTCAAAAATAAAAGTGAGAAATGGAGGTGAGAAGAAAACAAGCAGTAGATTAAGAGGAGTGAAACTTGTAGGATGATTTGGAATAATAACAAGAATGGAACAGGATAAGCATGTGAAGGTGGTGGAGAAGAAAGAAAAAAAGGGAATGGAAAGCAGATGAATTAAAACGGGGTAGAGAGAAGTCTGGGGGATGAGGAAGGAACGGAAATATACAAGCATGTGAGAGAGGAAGCGAAGTGGAGTACGGGAAAGATGCAGGAATGAGAAGAGAAAAGGAGAGGAGGTAGGAAGGAAGGAGACGAGGAAGGGAGAGGAGGGAGACAGTCAAGCTGGAAGGAGTAGGTTAAAGGTAAAAGAGAGAGAGAGAGAGAGAGAGAGATAAAAGAGAAGAGAAAGAAGACTTAGAAATGTGACTGGAGGAAGAGATAGACACAGGATGAGTAGACAGGATAATGAAAAGCCACTAAGGAGGGAGGTGTTGGAGAAAGAAAAAGGACAAGATGAAATGGGATGAGAACGATATGGTTAAAGGAAAAAGATCAGGCAGGGCAAAGAAGAATAACAGAATGGACCACTGGTTGTTTGTGAAAGTGAGAGAGGGAGGAGAAGAAAAGGAGTGAAATGAGGTGGAAGAGATGAAATTGGAGGGGAGAGGGAGGGAGGTAGATAAGATAGAAAAGAGGAAATTAGAGGGGAGGAAGTGGGGGTGAAGGAGGGAGGATGGGGAGATGAGATGGAAATGGGGAGGGACATGGAGAAGGGGAAGTAA
>NC_136979.1:39039965-39044965 GCF_032717465.1 Coenobita brevimanus
TTGGGTGTGTTGTTAATATGTTTGAGAGGTATGTCCAAAGGAAAAGAACACATTTGGGGATGTGTTGCAGTGTTGAATTTGATTGGGTGACTGCGGCTATTAAAGGTGTCCTTTGCCGTGTTCCATATTTCTGGATCTTATGATGCACATAAAACATAATAGTGGGAATATGATTAGGATGATGTTCTTCTGTCATTCATATTTTAGAAGCTGGTTAGGCTTGCTAGTTATCCTTAGATAATTTGATCAGGAAAAAGTCAAGCTGAAAGATAGTAACTTCATGTTTATTATTATGACTGAATGCATCCAAACATGGATGCCTAACATACCTGGCTTCTCTCTGAACAGTTTGTCTTTGTCATAAGGCTCCCTCTCCCCCATCATACACACGTTCTGTGTCTTTGTTCAGTTCATTATGTGTCATGTCTTTAAGATTGGTGCAAATAGTTTTTCCCTTTTCGGTTTTTTTTTTTTTTTCAAAATTAATTAATAATGAGTGTGCGATAAGGCGGCTTGGAAAACGTTCAGAGATTCCTCAGACAGAAACATAGCGAGGAAATGGATTAATTTTTTTTATGATTCATATGCCAGCAAACACAAACACTGAACTTTGTTGCAGTTCTTAAGACAGCTTTTCTTCTGTGCAGCTCTAAGTAAAGGGTTGTGAAGACTTCCCGAACCATTGACAAAAGCAATAATAGTTTTTTTTTATTATTATTATTATTCTAGCTCTTAATAACCTACCCAACTATTTAATGGGTCAGTGCGTTTCTGTGTAATTCAGTGCAATGGGCAACAGTGTTGCTGTTGATCATCTCCAATATGTCTGGTCGAGCAGACCCATCAACCGCAGCAAGCAATCGCCCCTGCAGGGCCATGTATGACATCAGGTACAAGTAAATAGTATAGTATTATATTACACACACACACACACACACACACACACACACACACACACACACACACACACACACACACACACACACACACACACACACACACACACACACACAATCACGGCTTGTTTGTGAGAGTGCTCGGTTCTTTCTTTTACAGTTCCTGCATTAAAAGCATATCGTACCAGCATTTTCCAGTAACCCTTTTCCCCCCACCACCCTCCCTCTTCTTGCGCCCCCGTGAGAGCCGCGCCCTCGGTAAAGGATCACTGCATTAGAGCCATTTATGACCTAACTTATTATCTCATATACTCCCCTTAATCCTCACCCTCCTTCACCATCCCTTCCCTTTCCTTCCTCCACAACTTCTCTTGCTTTCTCCGTACCCTTGTCATCAGTCTCTCTCCCCTCTTCCCTCTCTCCTCCTCCCTCTCCCCTCTGCCAGCTGTACCCTCCGCTTCAAAACCTGTGCATCCCCTCTCCCTTGCGGCGTGACCGTACTCTGCTCCTTCCTCCCACATATTCTGTACCTTATTCTCCTACTTTTATCCTGCTCTCTTCCACATATTATACTTCCCCTCCTCCCTCCTCCTCTTGTACATCTTCCTTTCCCCCATCATCCTCCCACTTTATTATTATTCTGCGACGGTATTAATCCAGCTAACCGGATGACATATCATTATCATCATCATCATTATCATCGTTATTATTATTTTTATTATTATTATTAAATTGTTGTTGTTGTTGTTGTTAAGCTGCATGCATAAACAACCTCATATCTTGAAGGACCTCAAAGTCTGAATAATGAGCAAATCATCAACCCCTCTACTTGACGATGATGATTTTACAAATAATGTATTAGTGATGCCACCAGACGATTTGATTCATCTTACAATGAGCCTCGCTTAGTGATGGAGTTAGTCCTCCTGCTTCCATCTTCTCCACCTTTCCTCATTCTTATTTTTTCTACTCCTTGTTTGTTTCCCGTGCAGTTTTTGTTTATCCCCCCCTCGCACATTACATATTCTTCTTACATAACATTACCGTAAGTTCTCTCGCCATCCTCCCATCCATCCATCCTTCCTTCCTTCCTCTCGCTATTTCTTCCTCCTCTCTCCGATTTCCTTCCCTTCCTCTTAATCTCTAAAAGTTTTCGTCTTTCATCTCCTTCTTCATGCAGTTCCTCTCCCATACATCTTCCAGCTCATTCATCCACATTTGTATATATTTTTTAGCAACTACTGCATCTCTCTAACCACCATTTTCCCAGTCGTCATACTCCTCTACATGTGTTCCCTTTCCATTCCCTCTCTCCCGCATCTTCCAAATCCTGTAGTCCTCTTAAGTAATATTATTCTAAGTATTCTCTCTTCCGTCTTCCCCCAGTTCCTCCTCTCTGCCATAATATCCGCCATATCCCTCCTCCTACCTTCCTAACAGTTTTGCTTTTGTTCAAGTTGTTTTTTTTAGCTTTATTTCTGCGCTTTCTTTCCTCTTTTTCCCCCCCGCTGTATCCAAGACTCTCTGCTGTGCCCCATTTGTTACAGTTTTCTCCTTGTCTGCCTCATTATCTCATCTCCCTTTGCCATTCCACTGATTGAATCCTTCACTTTACCCTCTCCCTTCCAGTCCTCATCGACATTATCCTTCTCACCCTGGTTTCCCTTGTTCCTCTCGTCGGTCCTATACGTTTCTCCATAACTCGTCCCACCTGTTTTCCTCTCCTCAGCATGGCAGCTCGCATTTCACATCACCCTCTCTTCCTTCTCATACATTATTTTTCCCATTCATATTCTTCCCTGTTTCCCTCATCCGTCATGCATGTTTTTCTTTTTTTTCTCATTTCTCCGTCATAAGCCTTTACCTTCCTTCGCCCTTCATCCTTCATCCTTCCCTATAACCCCTTCAGCCCTAGGACGTCATTATTATATTCTTGCCACCTTCAGACGGTAATACCCAGCTTAGTATAGGGTTGCCATACGTCCGGATTTTCCATGACATGTCCAGCATTTAGGTGTCAAAATCTTCGTCCGGGAGGAATTTTAAAAATTCTCCAGAAATCCGGAATTTTAGCTTCCATCACTTCTCGAAATTTTTAATATACCTTTACACTCTAATGACGAGAGAGAGAGAGAGAGAGAGAGAGAGAGAGAGAGAGAGAGAGAGAGGCCTTCGTTGTTCTCGTCAGCTGTTAAACTGCTAGAAGCTAACTCAAATGTCCTGCCTTTTCCTGTTGTTCAGCCACGAGTTTTTTAATTCCTTCCATAGTGCTGTTGTAGCCATTAAATATATGGTAATTGCACACAGTTATTGGCTTAGTTCTCATTTTTACACTGTAGTATTTGTTATTGATATGATCTTATCCTGCATCAAAGGAGCTTTAGCATTTTTCAGTCATAATATAGGCAATTCTGTACTTTGCATGTTCTCCATTATATTGTAAAAAATTAAAGATTGTGATACAGCACAGCAGTACTGGTGTGTGTGTACATATATATATATATATATATATATATATATATATATATATATATATATATATATATATATATATATATAAAGGTTTCATAACGTCAAATGGCCAAAGTGTGTGTTGGGGGGGCGGGGGGAGCATGTGTTTCAGCGGAGGCGTCCTGTCTTTTAACAGTTCAGATATGGTAACCCTAGCTTAGTGGAGCACTGTAGTAGCGAAGGGGCTAATATGGCTGTATGTAGCCTCTTCAGTTCGGGAAAAAAGAAAAAAAAAAACTAAATGGAAAATTCTTGAGCTGAATAAAAATCGTCTAAAGGGAGCCAAGCATGAAAAAGGAAAATACGTCTCATCCCATTATTGTCCCTATTTACTGTCCATACTCCCACTTTCATCATCCTCACCCCTCACTCCCATCATACCATCATTCTCTTCCCTCACTCCCATCATCCTCTTCCCTCACTCCCATCATTCTCTCCCTTCACTCCAATCATCCTCTCCCCTCACCCCCATCATCCTCTCCCTTCACTCCCATAATCTTCTTCCCTCACTCTCACCATGCTCTCCCCTCTGTCATCATCCTCTCCCCTCTCTCCCATCATTCTCTCCCCTCATTCCCATTATCTCCTTCCCATCCATCCATCATCCTCTCCCCTCACTCCCATCATCAACCCTCATCGCTACCGTCATCCTCTCCCCTCATTCCCATCATCCTCTCCCCTCACTCTCATTATCCTCTCCCTTCACTCCCATCATCCTCTCCTCTCCCTCCCATCATTGTTTCCCCTTCCTATCATCACCATCCTCTTCCCTTTCATTTCCCTCTCCTCTTATTCTTACCATCATCACAGTTCTCTTCCCATTCTCTCATCACCCTCTCCTCTCACTCCTACTCTCATCACCATCCTCATCCCTTTCATCATCCTCTCCTCTTATTCTTACCATCATCAGAGTCCCCTTTCTCTCATCATCCTCTCCCCTCACTCTTATTATCATCACCATCCTCTTCCCTTTCATCACCCTCTCCTCCTGTTCTTACCATCATCACAGTCCCCTTTCTCTCATCACCCTCTCCCCTCACTCGTACTCTCATCACCATCCTCATCCCTTTCATCATCCTCTCCTCTTATTCTTACCATCATCACAGTTCTCTTCCCTTTCTCTCATCACCCTCTCCCCTCACTCTTACCATCATCAAATCCCCTTCCCTTTCTCTCATCACCCCATCCTCTCACTCTTACCATCCCTCCCCTCACTCTCATTACCATTTTCTTCCCTCACACTCGTCACCAACCCTATGAGATTTTACCCTCCCCTCTCATCACCTCTGCCAGAGTTAACCTTAGTCAGACCCTTGGCCCAGACCCTCATTAGAGCCTGTATCACCTTATGTAATCACCAGAGAGAGAGAGAGAGAGAGAGAGAGAATTTGACTAATTTCTGGAATAAGGAGGAGGTGGAGGAAGTGGGTTGTGGACGTATATACTATAGTCGCGGCGCACGACTCTGAGGTTGGCATTATCGTACCCTGGCAACTTACCTTTCAACAATGCGTCCGATTCCATATCATATTATACAGTACACGAATCATTATTATACACGAATATTATTATACACGAACATATAATACACGA
>NC_136979.1:39049965-39112465 GCF_032717465.1 Coenobita brevimanus
ACACACACACACACACACACACACACACACACGTGGGTACAATGTGCATTTAAGTACTGTACATACTCTACTATTTGTCAGTGTTTGTTATATAGATACTTTGATAGTTTGGTCGACATAGACAGGTAGGTAGATGTAGGGAAAGAGATACAGATAATATTATGTTCAACAAGTAACCCAGCTCGTGTAGGGCAGGTTTTATATCATTATTGCTGATGTTGTTGGTAGTCAGCGCGGGGTCAGAGGTTAGTAGTTAGACGTGTTCCACTTTATTTTAGGCTGTCAGGAGCAGTGTCAGTTTGTTAGTCAGTTGTGTGAATATTTCAGACAGTCGGAACTGATCTCACGGCCGGAAGAAATAATGTGAGAAAGAGTGAGTGAATGGAACATAGAAGTGTGTGTGTGTGTGTGTGTGTGTGTGTGTGTGTGTGTGTGTGTGTGTGTGGGCGGAGGGGTATTAGGCATATGTGTATATGCAATACCGTGTGCGTGTACCGTATGTAGGCTGTGTATTGGGTGTAACAACATGAGTGTATTTATGCATGTACGTGTGTGCGCGCGCATGAGTGCATGTGGGTAGGCATTGTCATTTTTTCCCCAATATACTTCTGAAAGTCTGGCAGCAACTGAACTATGTGTCATTCACATGATTATCCGTGCCCTTTTGGCCTCGTGTGTGCACTTTGGGGCAGTGGGTCATGCTGGACCGAGAGGGACAAGCGACGCCATAAGTGGTGGAGAAGGCCCATATTCTTAGCAGAACTGATATGTCTGTGAAGAAGGGACGAGGGAACTGATGTCCTGTATGCTGCACCGTTAGTCTAGAATGTTGTTTATTATTCCCATCAGTATTATCTTTATGTTTGGGTTAGTCTTCATTGTTTTGATCGTAATCCCCTTCATAGTCATGGCCATCGCAAGTATCGTCATCTTCATTATCATTATTACTTTCATCATGTTCATCATCCTACATTTATTGGCACGATCTTCATCATTATCGTTCTGTCCTTATCATCATTATTTTTCAGTGTCAGCACGAAGAGTATAATTTCTTACTTTTTCATCTAATTTAGAAAAAAGAAAACTACACCGCACTAACACGTACATAAAGAACGAGTGAGATACGCGAAACAGACGAGAATGTATAGGTTACTTCATAGTGAATGTAGTATGCAGACAGAATAGAAAAATATTGTAAAGTATCGTGAAAGCAATTTTGTGAAGCGTTCCGTATATGCCACGCTGCCAGATAATTATTGCTTTAATTAAAAACATGCATAATCATAATGATAAGAATAGTGATTATTAACGCTTAGCACTTTGGGTAAGCGACACTCCAGAGAAAATGAAATCCTGTACTGCAGATTGCTTTGCTCCGTAAGAGGAAAAGGGGAAAGTTTTGAAGATAGGCCGGAAATACTGTAGTGCGAATCAGTGTCGGTACTGTAGTTTTAGTGTCACAATAATAATAATAATAATTAATAATAATAATAATATTAGTATTATTATTGTTATTATTATTAATTATTATTATTATTATTATTATTATTAATGTTATTATTATTATTATTATTATTATTGTTGTTGATGTTCTGTTATTTTGTTTGTTGTTATTAGTTAGTATGCTTATTTTTGTGTGCTAATTTTTCAACTGGTAACCTCAAGTTGTTACATTTCCTGTCTCATTGTGAGCCAAGTACTGGTCGTGGTTAATATGTAACCTGCTCTCTCGGGTATGCATCGACTCCATGTTGCATTAGTCAGCCAGTGGTATAATATTATGTTGACCCATTCATTACTAGCCTGTATGATATTAAACATCTCTCACTACAGTATAAAAAAGAAGAGGACGCCAGCTTGAGTTTAGTACCTCTTCCTCCATATGACTTCCTCCTCCTTTGGAAAGACCGCTCATAGTGAAGAGAGTGGAACAGTGTCCTTTATTCCATTCAGTCCCAGAGAGATTTATGTAGATGAATAGAATAGTCTGGAGCACTGAGAATGAAGTATGAAAAGACGTCCTCGGGCTGAATGAGCTAAGGTTGGTAGAGGAAGAGTTGCATCATACCCCATAATGGCGGTGTTATTTGTTGAGACGATATAACAGCTGCACCTTAACTTGGCGAAAAGTCCCTTCTTTTTGCCGCCTGTTTCCCATATTTCTTTGGCTGAATTAGACAGTACTACGGCCCTGCATCCTTTACAGAGCACTTCATAACTAGCAGCATAGTCTAGTGTTAATCCCCTCATACTCGTATAGCTCAGCATTCAAGATGGACAGAGAGCAATTTTACACCATGTTAAAATGAACAGTATATAGGACCCTCTTCCATGTGTGGGCAAGATTCTCCCATTTGAACACCTTACGGCTCAGTGAAATCAAGACATAGAAAAAAAAAAAAGTCTACGTCCCATTAACTAGTATTTTATATCTTTTTCTCCCCGCAGACTAGACAAACGAAAGAAAGGCGGCGGGACGAAGGAGAACCTCAGTGGAGAAGATACGGTGGGGAGCTGGTGGCCTCCCTTAGAGGATAGAAGAACGAGGGGAAGACTGGAGGAAGAGGAGGGAAGGGGAGCGGGGAAAGAGGAGGAGGAGCAAGAGGAAGAGGATGAGTGGAGAGGGCGTGTGGAGGTGGAGGAGAAGGGTGGAAGAAAGGGAGTGCTGAGGATAAGGGGCCTACGAGAGGAGGACCAGGGGCTGTACACTTGCAGGGTGGACTTCAAACGCCAGCCCACCAAGACTACCAGAGTTACCCTGACTGTTGTAGGTAAGTCAGGGCACTGTGATTGTTCCCCCCCCCCCCACACACACACAACTTGCCAACTTTCTACATCACCCGGCATCACCCTTGGGTCTCTCCCCTTCTCCCTTTTCGTCCTTTGCCACATTAATCACTGATGCCACAGCGCAGTGAGTCACCGTGGGCAATCACTCTTATCACCCTAATTGCTGTTGCTTCAGGCCGTATATGGAAGGGTGCAAGGGGTATGGGGTGAGAAGCAAGAGGAGGAGCAGGAGGAGGAGGTAGGGGTGAAAGGTAAGAAGGGGATGGAGAGAGCAGTTGTAGAGGGTGAACTTGGAGATAAAGGAGAGAAAGAACATTGTGAGGATAGGGAAGGAATAGGGATCAGGGACAGGGAGGAGGGGACTGAGAATCCATTAAGGGAGAGGGGAAGGATGAGGAGGGGAGGCAAAGGGAACGGGATAGATGAAACATATATATATATATATATATATATATATATATATATATATATATATATATATATATATATAGGGAAGAAGGGGGATAGGACAGGAGAGACGGGCAAGGGATTGAAAAGCCATAAAAGGGGGGCGGGGAGGAAGGGGGAGGAAGTAGGAATGAAGGATAAGGAGGAAGGGATAGAGGGAGATGGAGAGAGAGGATGAGCTAGGAATACCGTATCGGGAGAAGCGAAACATTACCGAGAAAGTGCAGTGTTAGGAAAGTCTTGTTTATTTTGGGACGGTAGGTGTGGCAGTAAGTGATTTTGTGTGTGTGTGTGTGTGTGTGTGTGTGTGTGTGTATCGGGGAAGAAGGTAATATATAAGGTCATTGAGTGGGTGGATATTGATACTGAGGGGAGAAGGTGATATGTAAATGTGGTGAGGTGAATTATTAAGGGGGAATGATAATGTGCAGAGGGAGAGAGAGAGAGAGGGGGGGGGTGAAGTTTAAGTGTGATGGGGTGACTTGTTTACGGTAGGGCTATACTTATAGAGATATACAGATAGATAGATAGGAAGGAATATAGATAAATAGACAAAAAGAGACGAGAGAGAGAGGGGTGGGTGTAGTGGGGAAGTGTAAGTGTGATTGTGTGACTTGTTAAGGGTTTTCTTGTACTGAAGGTGTACAGCAAAGTGGCCACTTTTATTCTGATATCTTCATCCCTCGTGGCCTTAGGAGTCTCCCTAGCAACTCCTTCCTATGAGTTTATTTTCCATGTTGTATGGTGGTGTTCTTTTGTGTGTGTTTTATACGGACTGATTCGTATTAACTCGTTACTACAATGACACGTTCCTTATTTGTTTATTTTAATTTTTTGACTGTCATAGGCGATTTTTTTTTTCCAGCGTAGGAAAGTCTTCTCGACATGAGGGGGGGAGTTATAATCTACGTTATCTTCTCCAGTGCTGGTGGAACTCATAAGTTAAAATGACTGACGATACCAAGTATGCAATAAAAAATCTTAATTGTTCAAAATGGTTGGCAGATTCAGTACGAAGGACCTGTCATAGGCTAAGTAAAAATAGGTTGATTGTAAAAAAAAGAAAAAAAATATTTGTAATGAAGCATTGAAACAAACAGTCATACCATCCAAGGGCTCTCATCAGGGCAGAATTTTCTCCTTTTTGAGTGTCCGCTCGCGTGTGTGCGCGTCTGTGTATATGTATTTTCAGTGAACATCTGCCATCAACTCAGTATCAAGAGCCTGTCGTAGGCTCAGTAAAAATAGGTTGATACTAAAAAAAGTATTCGTAATGAAGCATTAAAAGAAATATACAGTCTTAAATTCAAGGGTAGGCCTCATTAGGGCAGAATTTTGCAATTTTTTACCTAGCGCACGTGAGCGTTTTCAGTTAACATCACCTCTCCCTTTCTTTTCTTTTCTTTTCTTATATCTTTCTTTTTTTTCAACATCTGCGATCAACAACTCTTTTTACATGTCCAGGGTTCCAACTTCAACTCACATGAATATCACCACTTTCTGAGATTTTCCTTTTTTCCATTTTTTTTTTTTTTTTTTTTATATAATGATATCGTACCCACTTCCCTCCTCAGCCATTTGCATATTACTCCACCAGCATTTCATTTATGTTTCCAATTTTCCCTGATGGTACCCTACTTACCTCCCATCTCTCTGCTTTCCCACCGGACCCTGCTTCTTCCTGTACCTCTGCCTGGCCACAGTAATAACCATAATAAAAGGGCGGAGTGTAATTCCCTCCTAATCCTTTCATTATCACTCCTCAGCCTGCCTCTACCTTCACTTACCCTCCAAAACACCTTGTGGAAAGAAAGTATAATGCGCTCCGGCGTAGGTGGTTGTGGGAATATTATTTTTGTACAGTATATATTTATGTATGTATGTATGTATGTATAATCTTTTCGGCCTGATGGCTACTTGTAGATGATATTCCTGGTAAGTTCTTTTTTTACTTGATTTTGAAGTATATTCTTATCTGCTTTTATTTCTGTTACGCCAGCCGGTTCTTATTCAGTTTAGGAGAAACTTTTCAGTCTATCTATATGTCTATCTATCTGATGTATATATAATGTGTGTGTGTGTGTATGTGTGTGTGTGTGTGTGAAGTAATTTTGGCATGTGTGCCACGTGAGATGAATGCGTTTGTTTTTGATTTACCTTGTTCCAGCCAGTTTCAGCAAAAATATACTCGTATAGAATATGGATTGGCTGTGGATGCTGTGTATGATCATGATTTTTTTTTTTCACAAGGTACATTGAGCAAATACTGTCCATACACAGTGCGAGGGAGACGTTGGTTCTGTATATGATCCTGATGTATTTGGTTTACTTTCACAGTGCGTATGTCCCCTTCATAGAGGATCTTTTTTCTTTTCCTTTTTTTTTTTTTTTTTTTTTATCTTGCCTTCGTTGACTTTTAAACTTCAGCTTTCACGCACGCACGCACGCACGCACGCACGCACGCACGCACGCACGCACGCACGCACGCACGCACGCACGCACGCACACACACACACACACACACACACACACACACACACACACACACACACACACACACACACACACACACACACACACACACACACACACACACACACACACACACACACACACACACACACACACACACACACACACTCTGCAGAGTACAGGAAGGAGGGTGTTTCTCCTGGGGATATTCGCGGAACCATGTGAATCTGGGTAATGCCTACGATTTTATGGTTATAAAATAACATCTTCCACATTACGGTTCATTCTTACTCGTGTACCACAAAGAGAACTTAGGCTTTGCTGGCGATCTGCCTGGTAACTCACCTGATCCTGATGACGTTGAACTAGTGATACTGTGGCTGACGTGCGTCCTGATATTGTACCCTGGTGACGATGACCTGGTGACAGTGTGGCTGCTGACCAGCGTCTTGGTAATACTGTATACCATTATCGTCAGCAGTTCATTCATACCATACCATCAACATATTATGTTGATGAGACCCTGATTAACTGTCTTAACTGAGCTGCTCATAAAGGCCTGCTGACAGCCTGACACTGATCATTGCTTCCTGGTAACTTATCCTGACCCTGCTGACCTCGACCTAGTGACCTGACCTGATCTACTTTGTTGACGGTGGCATGGTGACCCTGTCTGACCTCGGTGACTTTGCCTTACGTGACCCTGGTGACAGCTGTCGAGTAACCTAACATTATCCTGATGGCGGCAGCCTAGTGGCCTGACATGAACTAAACTGACCTGGCCTAATCCTGTTGACCTAATTTGACCCTAGTGACCTGATTTGACTTACGACGGCAGCCTAGTGCTCTGATGACATGACATGGCCTTGGTGAGTGGATCCTGGTGAAGTACCAGCCTGACCTGACTTGCCACGTCCTGGTGACCGACGTTGCCGTAGCTCGTACCTGGCAGCAGTTCCTCAGGTAGAAGTAATAGGTTTATATTCTTGGACGGATTAGTTAACATTTTGTTTACGACAGGTAGGGAGGCAGGAGAGAGATTTGTCTTGCTTATCCTGTTCTTTCGTTAGCTCATTTTTATTCACTAAAAACAACCTTTTGGCCTTTTCATGATCCAAGAACCTTAGCCAGGTTGTGTTGTGACGAAGTCTGATTATTTTTAGGCAACATTTGTTTGATGTTTTGAAGAATGTTTTACACGTTTATATTTCTCTTTAAAAAGTAGTTATATCAGGTGACATTTTTTAATGTTTTACACTTTTATATTTCATTAAAAAGTTGTCTTTTACTGTTTCCCTTTGTAACTTTTAAGAGTTTGTATTTCGGTTTGAATATTTACGGTAACTACAAGTACTCAGCATTTCAATCACAGTTTTCCGTCACATTGCCATGTTGCATAACTTCTGTCTATCAGAATTCCTTTATTTCCCGAACCACGTTTCTTCATAAATCGCTTCCCAAATTAGTTCGCTCCTAACTTCAACACACAACAGTTGAAGTCCAACTGCTGCAGATTGTTTAATAAATGGAAGTCACCAGTATTCTGGTGTATGTAGTTTATCTATTTTATTTGTTTTTCCTTCCTCAATTCATCATGTGTAGTAAATAATTTTATATATATATATATATATATATATATATATATATATATATATATATATATATATATAAGGTATGTATGGAAGGTTAAGAATGTACTTTGAATATGATATCAATGTATAATGTGTGAATTATAAATGATTGTGTGGCACATTTCACTGAGCATCTGTTGGATAGTTTTGGTTTTGCTCTTTCTCTTCGTTTGTGTCTGGATCCCACTTGAACCCATCTTTTATGTGAGAAATTAGGGTTTGGGTTTGGGTGGATGATGATGATGATGATGATGATGATTTCTCACAAGAAAGCTTTGGTTGAATAGAGAAGCGATCGTTAGCGTGACAAATAAATACCAAGTTATTGTGAGGAGTGACTATATGGGCTGCCCTTGTGACAAGCCTGCTGACCTGGTCTCCTTTACGCAATATTGTCATTGCCCTATTTCCAGGCCAACTCTGCTTACTTAGATAATAACTCCTTGGTACTCAGCCTCACCAGGTTACCTCACCTGCCGGAGGTGGAACACGTGTGAGCATGATGGCATAGTTGGTTTAATTTTACTTGTAAGCATGTTGATATTGTTGCTTTGATTTCGTCTGTAAGCATGTTATCCTTTCCATAGCACATATTCGTGATTAGCGCCGTATTGTAGCGTTGATGTTTTGTTGCCGGTGAATGGCAGAAAAAGACAGTACTGCGGCTGTACATCCTTTCCCTTAACATTTCCTCTAAACTAGCACCAAATCCTTGTGTTTAATCTCGTATTACCCTTCAGTATTTGCAATGGAGTCTTGGCAGTTAAGGATAAACCCGTATCACTAATAATGCCACATGGATTACAAGCCTGTTGTTATATAAAGGTATCCATCTTTTGTATCCTCAGTACCGGTGGAGGGTCTGAGCATAATGGAGGATGAGATTAGCGGCGCCCCCATGCCCCCGCATCACCCCCCGCACCCCCCAGGACACGTCAGGGTGGGGCCCTATCTGGAGGGGGACGTGGCCAGGCTCACCTGTGTCGCCCATGGAGGTGAGTGACGCAGGTACACGGTCACAGCCATGTTTTGTTTTTCCTCTCTAAGCCATCTTTATCTGTCTGTGCCTATTCTGTTTTCTCCATCCGTATGTCTACCTCCAGTCTGTTTATATCGATCTGTCTGTTTACATGTGTATATATGTCCATCAGCAAAACCAAGAGTTAACATGTGCGAGTACACATTCCCTCTTTCTCTCTCTCTCATTACACACACACACACACACACACACACACACACACACACACACACACACACATCTGTCTGTTTACGTGTGTATATATGTCCATCAGCAAAACCAAGAGTTAACATGTGCGAGTACACATTCCCTCTTTCTCTCTCTCTCATTACACACACACACACACACACACACACACACACACATCTGTCTGTTTACATGTGTATATATGTCCATCAGCAAAACCAAGAGTTAACATGTGCGAGTACACATTCCCTCTTTCTCTCTCTCTCATTACACACACACACACACACACACACACACACACACACACACACACACACACACACACACACACACACACACACACACACACACACATCTGTCTGTTTACATGTGTATATATGTCCATCAGCAAAACCAAGAGTTAACATGTGCGAGTACACATTCCCTCTTTCTCTCTCTCTCATTACACACACACACACACACACACACACACACACACACACACACACACACACACACACACACATCTGTCTGTTTACATGTGTATATATGTCCATCGACAAAACCAAGAGTTAACATGTGCGAGTACACATTCCCTCTTTCTCTCTCTCATCACACACACACACACACACACACACACACACACACACACACACACACACACACACACACACACACACACACACACACACACACACACACACACACACACACACACACACATCTGTCTGTTTACATGTGTATATATGTCCATCAGCAAAACCAAGAGTTAACATGTGCGAGTACACATTCCGTCTTTCTGTCTCTCTCATCACACACACACACACACACACACACACACACACACACACATATCTTCACTACTTTTTGTTTTCTTGACTTTGCTTAACCTATAATTTCTTTTTGCATCTCATTTCTCTTCTTTTCTCACCCCTTCTCTTTTGTCACCTCTTCGTCTCTTGTCTCCTCCATTTTAATTTAACTTTTCTTTCGACTGTCCTCTTTTTTGTCTTGCTTTTTCGTGTTTTTCGTCAGCAGGATAAAGAATCGCCCGAAAGAAGGATGGGAAAAGTAATGCATTATTCTCATTTATTACCCACCTCCTTCCGTTATATTATCATCATCCTTTATTTCTCCTTCCTCACCCTTTCCTAACCCTTTCATTGCGACGTCTGATCTAAATTAGTGTATCTACAACACGACAATATTCAAAAATCTTTCTTGTTACTTCCTTCATCTATTTTTTTAATCCCTATGTATGTACCTTTCCTCCCTTACCTTTTCCTATCTTATAACTTCTTCAGTAACGTTTTTTTTTTTCTTTCTTTTTTTCTTTTTCTTTTTTTTTTACTGTTTCCGTCAGATGATTTTAGACGTCTTCCCCCTTTTTCCCCTCGTGTCCATTTCCCTGTATCTGCTTTACTGTGACTGATGCCAAACGATTTTACTCGCCACTGGGAAACCTTTTGCTGTGAAAATTGATCTGGATATATCAAATCAGCAGTTATATATATTTAGAACAGTAGACCTCATTAATCCAGTCTCCATATCCAGTAATGGGACTGTAATTGTGACTGGCGGTGGAAATTTAATTTGGATGGAAATAAAAATCTGGTGTTATTATTTGCTGGAGGGTGAGTGAACGATTTTACAGGTACATTTTCAGCATTAAGGGGAACATGTATGCGTGTGACAGCGGAGGAGAGGAACTGAAGGGGTGGGAGTGACGAGGGACGTTAGAGGAGAGAAAGGTAGAAGAGTAGTATGAGATAAGGAGAGTGAAAGAGGTTGTGAAAAGCACTGATGGTGGGTAGGAGGAGGAGAGAGGAAGGAGGGGCAAAGGAGGGAAAAGACGGAGCGAAAAGGGAGGGCGTTGAGAGGAGGTGAGGGGTGAGAGGAGAGAGAGAGAAATGAGTGACATACAAGAAGAGGAGGGTTGGGGGTGGAGGAAGGAAGATACTGATAAAGAGAGGGGTTAAGGTGTGGCATGATGAGAGATGAGGGAGTAGGAGGTCATGGGTGGTGAGAGGAGAGGAGAGGGGTTGAGTACGGGATGAGAGGCGAAGTGGGGGAGGCTTGTGGATGGAGAGAGAGAGAGACGGGGAGTGTGGTGAGAGGGTTAGGAGAGGGGTAGGGGTGGTGAGAGGTACGGGAGTGAGATGAGTATGGATTGTGAGAGGAAGGGAGTGAGAGAGTGGGGATTGTGAGAGAGGGAGAGTGAAAGGGAAAGGATTGTGCTAGGGTAAAGGTTGTGGGAGGAAGCGAGAGGGTAAACGTTGCTAGAGAGAGAGGGAGTGGGAGGGAAAGGGTTGCGAGAAGGAGGGAGTGAGAGGGTAACGATGTGGGAGGGAAGAAGTGAGAGGAGAGAGTTGTGTGGGAAGTAGTAATGTAAGAGGATGAGATAAAGTGGGGAGGGACCGGGGAATGAGAGGCGAAGGGTGAGGGGTAGGGGTGGTGAGAGGAGGAGGGGGAAGCAGCGCCCCATACTCCCCTCCACCGGGCTTAGGGGTGGGGGAGGGAATGGAGAGGGGCTCAACTTTTCCACTTTAAGGCCATGATGTTTTAGGGGGTATAAGCGGCTTTGAATATTGGAAAAGTGTGTTGGAATAATGTTATGGATGATTTCATTTGTACTCTCGGCAGATTTATCCTTGAAGTATAACCTGCATTGTTTACACCTTCACGACGAGGACGTTAAGCCAAAGCAGAAAATGTTTGTTTGTCCGTAGCAAGATAGGTTATGAAAGACGTACTAGATCAGTGTAGCGTTTTTAACCCCCTTCCCAGTCAGGGGTTTCTCCGGGGCTAAATAAAATCTTCTAGCAGCAGCAGAAATACAATTATATTTACATCATCGCATTGAAGGGGTGAAAAAGAATTCATTCATCATTACTCTCATCGAATACGGAAGCTGAGAATACGTTTTTATTTAGACAGTTGGTGAGAGGAGGCATATCAGCCTTAAATGCAGAGTTTTTTTCATCGAGAGCAGTTTTGTGTTCTTATCCTTTGTCTGTGTTTACTGACAGGCGTAATGAATTTGAGTGGGAGTTGGATGGACAGACGAGAGAGAGAGAGAGAGAGAGAGAGAGAGAGAGTATAACAGGCTGAAGTGAAGGAAAGTGGAGTGGACAGAAGTTTGGGAGGAATAATAGGGTAGAGAAATTGTTAAAGGGAAGGGGCTAGTTAGGGTGAGTGGGATGGATAAGGGTGAGGGAAGGAGAAGGTTTCCCAGCGGTGAGGGAGAGTGAGACTGGGATGTGACTCTTGAGGCGGAATGAAGGTAAGAGTTGGAAAGAAAGGGTGAACAGAGATGATTGGAGTGCTCTGGGAAAATGAAAAGGAGAAGAGAGTCTGCTGGGTAGAGGGAGGGGAAATATGAGTGTATAGGAGTGTGGAGAAGTAAAGAGTGTATGGGAAATATAGGAGAGGAGAATAAGGTGTATAAAGATGAGGGAAGGAGGGTAAGAGTGAGGGAGAAAATTGTGAAAAAAGTTGAGGTGAATGGGATGGGGAAGAGTGAGGGAGGGGAAAATAGGGTGTGTAGGGGTGAAGAGGGATGAACAGGGTGGGTAAGGATGAGGACGGGAGGGGGATGAATGTGGCAAAGTTGTGAAGTGGAGAGTAAAGGGAAGGGAGAGGAAGGGGAGGCAGCGTAGGATGAATGTCCCAACTTTTTGACGTGATGCAGAGAGAGAGAGAGAGAGAGAGAGAGTTGGGGGAGATGGTAACTAACAAGGGATAAAGTTAATGGAAGAGAGAAGATAAAGTGACATGAGGAAGGGAGGAGTGAGGGTGATTGGCAGGAAACAACGTGCCCTCTTTCCAACCTCTATCCCCTCCTCTCATCCCCCCCCCCTTTCTGTCTCTCTCTCTCTCTCTCTCACACAACTCCTCTTCCTCATGCCTCTCCCCTTTCCCATTACTCCTCGTTCTCCCAGTCCTTCCCTCTTTCTCTTCCCTCTCCCTCCTCTCTCCTCTTTCTCGCCTCCTCTCCGCCTCTTTCTTTCTATTCCCCCCTCCCCCACCCCTCCTTTCCTTGCACATCCCATCTCTTTTACTTCTCTCCCCCACCCCCTCAGTCCTTCCCTCCCTCTCTTTTCTCATCTTTACTCCCCTCTCTCCCACTCCTCTGCCTTTCCACTCTCTAATCCGCTCTCCCATCCCTCTCCCTCTACCCCCATTCCCCTTCCTCTCCACTCCCTCCTTCCATTTCCTTTTACCCCCCCCCCCCAGAGTTTGATGCCCCTTCATGAAAACTTAGGGTATATTTACGATACTGAAGTTGGGCTGGCGTGCAGATAACCTAATGCAATTTTTATGATGTGGAATCTTTACAGTCTTGGACAGTCCTACCGACATACAATTTTAGTAACCTATATGGAAGTATTCGTACATACAAATCCCATCTTACCAGCAGTCTCTCTAACGTATTAATGAAAACTTCTTGCATGTACATGACGGGGAATTCTAGTTTGCAATTTTTTTTCTCAGTTATCTGTGGTTAGTACCTTCCCTGTTGTTTACTAAGAAAGATGGTGATGTTGGTTGTGATGATGATCGATTGATGACAATAAAAAGATCTTGGCAGCGTATCAGTATAGGTCGTTTCCGATGATGATGATGATGATGATGATGATGGCTGTGGTGATGATGAGAAGCAGTCAGTCAGTTTAAGTAGTACAGTATTTTGGGCGAAGTTGGAACTTAGTGAGGTATCTTAGAAAATTTCAGGACATTTTTTAATTTTTAATAAGATTTGTGATTATTGACATGTATCGAAAATGACTGACATAGTAAGAGCAAAATGTATCCGTATGGATAACTAAAAACTGAGACTGCTCGTAACGTAGTTTTATTTAATGAATATTATAGTACAAATTATATATGGTTGCATGAATGCGAACCGTAGTATTGAAGATATCAAATTTCTCTCTATTCAGTCAGATGGGATGAACGGTAGTTTATATATGTTGACTATACTGTATGTGGATGATTACTGTGCTGTGACGATCACACTCTGTAGGGATAGTGACAGTGTGTATGGTTGACTTTGTGGTTTCATTTGCATTTATTGACGTGCATAATAAACCCCATAGGCCGTCAGGTAATTACACACACACACACACACACACACACACACACACACACACACACACACACACACACACACACACACACACACACACACACACACACACACACACACACACACACACGATGAAAGAAGTAGTACAGCATATATTTTTTACTTATCACAGGTGGCAGCTATGTACTGCCTGGTCAGGGATATTATGGTGTCCCTTCGGAAAAAGTTTTGACCCTTCTCCAGCCGACCACTTGAAAATTCTTGGCTGCGCTCCGGAATAAGAGAGAGAGAGAGGGAGGGAGAGAGAGAGAGAGAGAGAGAGAGAGAGAGAGAGAGAGAGAATGATCTTCACAATAAGGAAAACATCATACAGACAGTAGATTAAGACGATGACAGTACAGGTTATCAGATTAACAAGTACTCTTATGTGGCTGTTGGCAGTTAAGATAATCTCAGACTACGTCCACGGTAGGTAATGACTCTAGAACCATTAGCAATCGTCCCTAGAGAAATCAGGCAAAGCACGTCTACGGAAATGATATAGAAGGTGGTACTTATGTTTTCTCTTCCTTTGCTTTTTAAATTAACCCTGCCCAATCTTTTCACTTTGAATGAGCATTAGGATGATATGATGATGATGATGATGATGGTGGTGATGATTGTCTCCATTGTTTCTTGATCCTGCCTCTCCTTACCTCTTTAGGTAGGAATTGGGGTTGGAATGATAATGATAATGATGATTTTCTTTTGTTCCTGAATCCTGTCTCACTCCATATTTTTAGTTAGTATTTAGGTTTGGATGCTGCTGCTGCTGCTGATGATGATGATGATGATGCTTTGGTCTCTCTCAGGTCGACCCCGTCCTACAGTTCTTTGGTACCAAGGAGTGCACCTGCTAGACTACCACATGGAGTCAGAAGTCCAAACCACCATCACCACCACACTGCTTCACCCTACCACACTTCCATCCACCACCCCCATCTCACCCTCCACCACAGTCACCAGCATGTCACCCAGTACCACCAGGGGGCCCCCTGAACCCGACCTGGGCCCGTACAACACTGTGACGCTGGGCCCCCTCACACGGAGTCACCTGCACCTGGGCCTGAGGTGTGACGCGCCCAATAGTAACATCACCACACCTGCCACACTCAACGTCACGCTTGACATGAGATGTGAGTAAACCAGAGAGAAGCAGATGAATAAAAAAAATGCATATGTATGTTTAGTAGAATAATGAGAGGTTGAAGCATATCATTTTATGTATGGAAATATGTAAATTGAGTACATATGTAATATATATAGTTATATGTCGGTGTTGATATACCATGTGAAGGGATAGGCGATGTAGCATAGTTTTAATAGTCGCTGCGGATTTTGAAGTTGGGCTTTCTGTTGCGGTAACCACAGATGATTACATTATATAGTACTGTTGAGACAAATCCTTCACAGGTGAAAGTTAACATTGTGATCCTCCAGAATATCTCGGCAGAAGGAAATACCAAAATACAGTCTTGAGCAAAAGTTTGCTGACAGTCATCGTCTAGCACCGTATCCTGTCCTCTGTATTTCTCATTCCTCCACAAAGGACAGACAGTATCCGTCCCTCTCATGCTCTTCCGTCGTCTGCTTCATATTGTTGCCACATAAGAAGAGTTCATGTTATACCTTTTGTTGCCTCAGCCAGCAGAATTGTTGGCGTAATTTTCCTCATCATTGTGCGTTCATTGCAGTAAAAGATTTATTTTTATTTTTTTTTTTTTTTTTTAATGTTGGCCCTCCACTAATTCACTCCTCCCCCTTCCCTTCTTTCTCCTCACGCCGGTCTAGTGCCTCCCTTGAGCGTGCGTATCGTGCCCCTGGCGGAGGGTCACCTGGTGGCCGGGGTGGAGTACGAGGTGAGCTGCGAGGTGGCGGGGTCGGCGCCCCCTCCCGCCATCACATGGCTCCTAGGCGCGCTCACTCTGTCCCCAGCCAGGGTGTCGGTACGTACCCCCGGTTTAGGATTTTTTTTTTTTTCACCTGTCTTGTTTCATCCTTTTCTGTATCACACCGTGCATCATCTCTTGTATTTATAACATCTTCCTTCAGCCCTGTATCTCCGTCCTACATCTGTCATCCATAACCTTGCTTCGTCCATCTCTTCTCTTCGCGTCTCTTCTTCTCTTTCCTTGGGTTGCCACCTCTCCTCTCCTCTCTTCTCTTTTCCTCTCCTCTCCTTTATATGCACTCCAAAGAAGACATTATAATGCCTTCTTAACCGGTGAGAGTGCGACCCTAAAGTCCGTCACGCCGGAGCTGCGAACACAACCATCGTCGTCGTCGTAATTGTCATTGTTTCAACAGCACACTACCATACTGTATACTGAATTGTCCCGAGTCAGTCCCTGTCACATCGTACCGAGTTGCGCTTAGTCATTTCCTGACACACCACCGAGTTGTCCCGAATCATATCCTACCACTTTGTACCAAGTTAATTCCTACCACATTGTATATCGTTCCTACTCCTTAGTACTGCGTTCCTGCCACATCGTTCCTCGTCCCTACCACAATTCATCTCGTTCCAAGCGCACCGAACAGAGTATGTTGGGAGTGAGTGACAGTGCTCATGTGTATTCACCTTGCCACTTCAACTAATTTCAATTAATTCCCCATCCACCGTTCTCGCTCCATGTCTGTCTCTCTGGCTGTGTATATCTGTCTGTCTATCCTTTCTACTAGGTTCTCTCCCCGTCCCTTTGCCCTCTATTCTCCTCTTCTCCTTCCCCCAACCTCCCTCCCTCTTTGTTTACCTCCAGTGTTCCATCCTTCCCTTTCTTTCCTATCCTTTGTCCTCTTCCTCGTCCCTCCATATTATTTTCAGTTATTTTCTTCCCCCTGAAACCTCGTCCCCTGCCGTCTGTTCCTCTTCTCATTTCATCTTTTCTCCTTCTTCGTCTTACTTCCTGTTTTCCTGTTTCTCCTCTCACCTCCTCTTTTCTCCTTCCTCCTCTCTCACTTTCTCTTCTTCCCTTCCTTCTCTCCCACGTCCGCATTTCTCCTTCCTCCCTTCCCTTCCTCTTCACCCTTTCCTCCTCTCACTCACCCTTCCCCCCATCATCCTCTCACTTCATCTTTTCTTGTCCTTTCTCTCACTTATTCGTCTCTTTTTTTCCGTTCCTTATCACACTTCCGCTTTCCACTTCCTCCTTTCACTTCCTTTCCCCTTCCTCCTCTCACTTCATTGTACCTTTTCTTCCTTTACTTTCCTCTTTCCCCCTTCCTCTTCTCACTTCATATTTCACCCCCCTCCTCTCACTTCCTCTCTTTTTTTTTTTTCCATCCTCATCTCACTACTTCTTGTCTTCTTCCTTTCATTTCCCCTTCCCCTTCCCCCTTCCCCTTCTCACTTCCTCCTTCCCCGTCCTCCTCTCACTTCTTCTTTTTCCCTTCCTCATCTCCGGTATCTCTTCTCTTCATCTCACCTCCTCGCCCCTTCTCCCCATACACCCTCCACATCACTTCCTATCCTGCCACACTTCCGCTCCTTCCCAGCGGCTGACTCTCGCCATCCCACTAAAATTTTCACTCCTTTCCAGTCGCATCCCTTTCACATCACTTCTCTTTCCTCCACACTCCCTTCCGCGTTCCTTTTATCTCTTTCACTCTGTCTTTCCTCTCTTCAGCCTCTTCCTCCTCATGTCATACCTATTGTCTCTGTCAAACTCCCGTCGTTCATCATCCACCTTTGACTTTTCGCCCTGACCATTCATATTTGACGTTGCTTCTCTTTCCGTTCCTGTTCATTTCATTTTTATTGCCTCTTCTGTTTTCCTTGTCTACCTTGCATATTATTCCGTCACATACAGCATTCAGTTTAACACTCGTATTTTTCTTGCCCAGGCGTCGATCATATCCCCTTTTCTCTCTCCTGTAGTATTGCCATTTTTCTTCCATTGTATTGCCTTCTCTCGGGCGCTCCCTCACAGTTTCTCATTCTCTCTCTTACTTTGCAGTCATCACTTTACTCTCTGTCCCTTGTGATGTCCTGCATATCCAAACTCCTGTTCTCCACCTCTGCTATTGCCTTCATTACATTCGACACTCACTCGTCATTTCTTTCCAATAAATATTCACTCTTCATTCCTTTCCAATAAACATTCACTCTTCACTCCATTCCAGTAAACATTTACTCTTCATTCCTTTTCATTAAACATTCACTCCTCATTCACTCTTCACGTCCCTCCAATAAACATTCACTTCATTCCTTTCCAGTAAACTTTCACTTCATTCCTTTCCAATAAACATTCACTCTTCATTCCTTTCCAGTCTACTTTCGTCACATTTCGCTCCCCAGTCTCATAACTTCCATCACCGTGTCTCACCTTCCCAGCTTGACATCGTCTCTCCCTGTAACTTTTCACTCCTTCATGCCTCATCCCTACCTCCCCCTCACATCCCTCCAACACCTCCCTCCCCGTCACATCCCTCCTACACCTCATCTCTCTTCCGCTTTCATGCCATCTCCAAGTCATCGCCTCACTGTCTCTCCCCTGTCACGTCCCGTGACTCCTGTGTATTGTCGCAATCAAACTCCCGCCTCCTATTCTACATGCACCTCAGACTCCTCCATCAGTTACGACGTTGTTATTCTTCCATTCCCTGCCTGTCTATTTCCTGGTTATTGAGTCAACTTCTTTTTACTGCCATCCATCTCAGACCATCACATCCTCCATTCAGTTCTGTATTTTCTTTCATCCTTGTGTCATACTTAACTTATCTGTCCTCTACCTTCCAGTACGTTGTCTTGTCTGTCATATATTTCTTATCTTATCGTCACCTCCAACAGTCAGTTCAGTCTATGTTTTTTCTTCCCAGTCTTCCAACTGCCACGCCTCTTCTGTTGTCATCCCGTTGTTTCCATACCTGGAATCTGGTGCTTTTCTCTCCCCCTCCCCCCTCCCCCCCCCCCGCTGTTATTTACATCGACTTAAAAATGCTAGTAAATTTGCAAATTTTTCCCTGATTTGCTACAGAAAAACAAGTATTTTTTATTCTGAAAAATAGTAATTATACGCATTTTACAGTACTGTGATTTTCCATTGAAAAACAATAAATTTTTCCCTTCTGTAAATTTTTGCGATTCCATATGTGGAATGTTTGGCATATAACATAAACACATTAATTCACGGAAATTCCCTTTAAAAATTGGAAGTAAAATTTTAATTTTCTATCATTAGCCATGTAGCGATAATTGGCACAATCTTTTACAGAAATTGCCAGATGCCACGTATCATTTAGCTGTGAGGTGTTTTTACCTTAACATAAATGCATTAATGTTGTTTCCACCAGTAATCATATCCTAATCATGACTACAGTTATGCGTACTTCATGGTTTTCACAAAGTTATTTAGTGTATATGTAAGACACATTTCCATCATCTGGAAACAGAAATGGCAAAGTGGTTAATGTTAGTAGAAGTGTGAATCCATGGGAATAAACACTGCATCGTCCCATTCAGTGCAGCAAATTTCATAATGGTGAGAGAATATATTTTAATTTATATCTGTATCAGAGGGATTGATAATTGGCTACGATAAAAATGCACCACAGTTTTATGTGACTAAAATAGAAGAATACCGGTATATAAAAGCTGTGCGTTTTACAGGAAATTAACTGTAAGAATTTATCGTTATACAGTAATCTGTACAGTTTACAGAAAATTTTGGTAACAGTGATTTAAGTATCCGAGTATTTCCCATAAAATCCACGAATCATTTTTTACAGTACAACCTTAAGTGCATTATGCTTCATCTCCTGTCTTGTACCATTACCTCCATCACTGTTTGGCCGCCCTGTTCTTTCAGTGTACTTACTCACCTGCTAATTTGCATTCCTTCCATTTTCTTACATTCCTCGTCAGAGCTTCGTAATTTATCTTGCTTCGTATTGTACTTTTCATTACTAAAGCGATCAGCATTTCAGCATTTCCTTTACTTTCTTCAGAGTTCAGAAGACATCCACCTTCTATTGCTACCCCGTCGTGACAACTACCAGACCATCCTGACCTGCACTGCGGCAACACCGGGACTCACCACCACATTGTTAACAATTTAATATTTTAACACATCTCCCCTTCCATCATGTCACCTTTAGTGTTGCGTAATGTACTCTCTCCACTAAATGCCAGCATTTCAACATTTATTCATTTTCGTTTTAGAGTTTCCTTCCTTTTTTTTTTTCTTTGCCATCAACATATATCTTTCTATCGATATTAATTTCATCTTTTTTCCTTTTCTGCCTGCCCTTCAGAGCTCCGATGACGGTAACCTAACAACGAGTCACTTGCTTCTGCTGCCCCGTCGTGAGGACCACCAGACCACCCTCACCTGCACTGCGGCAACACCGGGACTCAACACCACTCTCGTACACACCATCACGCTCACCGTATATTGTGAGTACCAGTCACCATACACACCGTCACACTCACCGTACCAGTCACCATACACACGATCACACACACCTTACCAGTCACCATACACACCATCACACTCACCGTACCAGTCACCATAAACACCATCATACTCACCGTACATGGTGAGTACCAGTCACCATACACACCATCACACTCACTGTACATTGTGTTTACCAGTCACTATACACACCATCACACTCACCGTACATTATGAGTACATGTCACCATACACATTATCACACTCACCGTACATTGAATACCTGTCACCATCACACCATACACTGTGAGTACCAGTCACCATGCACACAGTACCGGACTTACGACAGCCAGGGGATTTCCCCCAGTAATTAATAGGTCTACTAATTTTCAAAGTATAGATGCTTGAAAGAGAGAGAGAGAGAGAGAGAGAGAGAGAGAGAGAGAGAGATCGTTATGATCTCTCATATATCTGTATATACCGTATATTACATATTGCCATTGAGAATGAGTGTAGGTCTGTGTAAAAATTAATATTAAATGATATGCTGTATGCTGAAGGAACTGTATGTAATACAGTAATATTTTTCGTGGAGTACCAGTGAAGTTAACTATTGGTTCAGTACATGATGCACGAATTCGGTGTTAAATTATTTGTATACACAAATAGTTTGCAAACTAAAATAAAAGTCAGTGAATAGTTAGTGACAGACAACCAACAGTTGGCAGTTATTTACAGTATGTACTAGATCCTTGGCCACAAGGCGCGCGCGAGCGTGCGTGCGTGCGTGCGTGCGTGCGTGCGTGTGTGTGTGTGTGTGTGTGTGTGTGTGTGTGTGTGTGTGTGTGTGTGTTTTATGTGTCCGACTCTGGGCATAGGCTTCACAGCCTGCTTCTAAGGCCCAGTAGTCCTCCTACACACCATACACCTTTACATGTGTGTGTGTGTGTGTGTGTGTGTGTGTGTGTTAGATACATATTTACAGAGATACGTAACATACCTACCCTGTTGCCAACCCCGTGTGTGTCACTGGGGTGCGTGTTGTCCGGCAGACGCTCCTGTCGCCCGCCTCACGCTGGGGTCGTCACTCAAGAGGGCCAGCATCAAGGAGGGTGACGACGTGTACTTCGAGTGTCACGTCATCGCCAACCCCAGGGTGACCAAAGTGACCTGGAGGCATAACGTGAGACACCACCAGTGTTGTTATTATTATTATTATTATTATTATTATTATTAACATTTTCTTGTTGGTATGTCAGGATATATCATGTTTTTATATACTATAGATTTTAGGTTACCGGTAGTCATATGTATTATGTATTAAAGTAGAGGAAAGGCTTTCATGATGATGATAATGATGAAATTTTGTAATTTAATATAAAGTAATGGTGTTCTCCCACTTCCCTTTCCTCCCCGCGCACCCAGGAGTCGCCTCTGCATCACAACGTCACAGGCGGCGTGATCGTGAGCAACCAGAGTCTAGTGCTGCAGCGGGTGGTGAGGCGGCAGGGTGGGCGGTATTCCTGCCTGGCACATAACACCGTAGCTGCATCACCTTCAAACACACTCACGCTGGAGGTCAAGTGTGAGTACTGGCACGATAAGGAGGAAGCACAAGAACGATTGGGTTGTAGAGAGGGAGGGAGGAAGGGAGGGAAGTAGCTAGGGAATGTAGGCATGTAAGCAAAGAGAGATACATGGGAGTGTGAGTTAAAGCTATGAATGCCGTAGGTACTAAGATGGTAAAACTGAGATTATAGGCCGGGTGCAGGAAGGGAGGTGAAGACTGAGAAAGGGAGGAAAGTGAGAGGGAGGGAGAGTTTCGTGTTGCGGCAGGTGGGGATTTGGGGGGAGGGGAAAGGGGACCTTACTCCTATTAGGCTCACAACATGTTTCGTTATCACACTGATACGAGAGGTCATGTGTAAATTTTGGCATGCCGTTGGCCAGGGAAGGAAGGCGACAGAGACGGAAAGCACGTAGGGAAATAGAGAAGTGAGAAAGGCAGGAAGGTACACAGGGAAATAAGAGAGGCAGGAACATAAAGAAAAACAGTGAGAGAGGCTGGAAGCAAGGCAGGCTGGAATGTGAGATAGGAAGGTAGGGAGGGAAGAGAGAAAGGCGGGGTGGACGGTAAAGGAGGAGGGGAGTAAGAAAGATAGAGAATTAAGCAAGGAAGATGTGTATAAAAAAGCTGAAAATGTTGAAAAGCTTTTTGGCAGGCGACCGTGTTGTTATTGTGATGATGATGGTGCAAAATATGTCTTGGTAACACTCTTCAAACGGGATTACAGAGTGGCAAGGATGTGTGGGAGTTAGAAGGTGAGATGAACGGGAGGAATGCGATAAGAGAAGTTATAAATAATGTGGACATGGCCATTATTAAAGCGGTAAAAGTAATTGATATGTTACCTAACCACCCTTCAGGCATATTTTCTGACTGGTTGGGGGAGAAGTGAGGGACAAGTGTTGGAGATTGTAGAAAAAAATGAGTAAACACGGTTGCTGTTAGGATGGTAGGAATGAAGGATGTGTTGCCCCACTGCTCTTGAGGTGTAAGTAAACGGTTGGGCGGAAGGGAAGAGGGGAGGATGAGTTGAGGTGTAAAAAAAAAGGTGGATATAGGTCTTAGTGGGATTGTAAGAGTGTATGATGTATGGTCTCATCTATCCTTACCTGTCTCCCCCTCCCTTCCTATGTCACGTCTTTTTCATTTGATCTCATCTCTCCTTCTCTGTCTCCCCCTCCCTTGCTATATCACATCTTTTTCATTTTGATTAAACTATCCCCAGAGACTTTGTATGATCTGGGAAAGTTGTCTGCTAGCGAAGGAAGTAATGTAGGCTGTATCCAATCCTTTCAGTTATAGAAGTTTATCCTAATGTAAATAAAATCGTCTGGAGATGTCAGGAATGTAATAAAAAGACGTCACTGGATTAAAGGCGTTAAATAGGACCTAGACTTAAGACTCCTGGGAACCATAACACCTTTGTTGAGGGAAATTAGTTTTGCAGTTTTTGTCTTACGGTACTTAATATACATAACCTGTTGGCCCATCTTCATAATTATCCCCCCCCCTCTGTCTGTCTGTCTGTCTGTCTGTCTCTCTCTCACACACACACACACACACACACACACACACACACACACACACACACACACACACACACACACACACACACACACACACACACACACACACACACACACACACACACACACACACACACACACACACACACACACACACACACACACACACACACACACACACACACACACACACACACACACACACACACACACACACACACACACACACACACACACACACACACACACACACACACACACACACACACACACACACACACACACACACACACACACACACACACACACACACACACACACACACACACACACACACACACACACACACACACACACACACACACACACACACACACACACACACACACACACACACACACACACACACACACACACACACACACACACACACACACACACACACACACACACACACACACACACACACACACACACACACACACACACACACACACACACACACACACACACACACACACACACACACACACACACACACACACACACACACACACACACACACTTCTTTTAGGGTTATTCTTACAACAGGTATACGAATTAACACAGCTAAGGAGAGGCCTTTCGTTAAAGTGAAGAAGAAGTAAGTAGCACTACATCAAGCGAGTGTAGTGCCACTTTCTGCTTCCTTCACCTTAATCATTCTTTTTCTGAGTCAGCCCACCTCTCTTCCCATTTCTCCCATCTTTCCTGTCACTTTTTATTACTCCTCTTTTCAGGTGACTTTACATTGAGTGACAATCCTAATGGTTTCCTGTAAGCCAGGGAACCATTTACTACGGTGGGTGGTAACCATATAATCAACTCATACGTGTTCCCTACGGTGTGTCAACAAGTGGGTTGGCTGAGGGTTAGTGCCTCTCCCCGTAAACCAACTAACTCAAAGACTAACGGTCACCCCTTGCAGGATTATGGCGTTAGGCAATATATATAGACAGTATTGTTTTAAGAAAATTGCCCCTTCAGTACCAGGTCGTCAGTTTTGAAAATCAAGCTACTGCAGATTATTTTTTTCGCCTTATGATATACCTCTTACTGGATTAATCCCTGGAATCCTGTGACGTATATATATATTTTTTTTAGTACGTATAAACCATATGTCTTCAGACAATTTTAATCAGTAGAATACGTCACCGGATGGAAGAGGTTAAATGGGTCAGTGATATGGCTTGGGATTTGATGCGAGTCCATATAATTGTGTGATGATGTATAGATTTACGAGGTGGAAGGGTCAGCTTCGCCACGCCTCCTCCTTCCCTCCCCATATGTCACTCCCACAGACACCCATTATCTCCCTGTACACTTCCTCATTCCTTTTTATTATATCTCCATCCTCACTCACCCTAACTCTGTGTATCCCTTAATGCTCTAGTTTCACCTCTACTCCATGTTATTGCACCCCATCCTCAGTCCCCTTTGTGCTCCTTCCCCCCCCCCCCCAACTTAACCACGACTTTCCTCTGCGAATCCCAACATTATTTATTTATTTATTTTTTCAATTGTCTGATCCTTCCGCCTCCTTTCCCCTATCTCGCCCTCTGCCCCATGTACTATTACGTACGCTACTTCCCTATATATTACCCCATCCCCACTGCCAACATTTACCTTCCTCCATTTGTTTCGCCTGTCTGTGTTAAATTCACCACATCCTTACCACAACCACATCACTGCGCATTATAATAAGTTATTTTGTATAATGCAGATTAGGAGGGAATTAATACTAATAATAGAATAAGTTTCTCAGTTAAAAAACAACAACAAAGGTCTTTTTGAAACATTGCAGTGCCTTACCCTCCTTTTCTTCCTTCAGTGATTCTAGTCTCTCAAGACCTGTGTCTCACAGGAGAATATGTGGACATGATATTTTACCAACGCACCCCTAATTTATTCCGGTTCTCTCCTCGCCCTCTGCTACCCTCCCCCTCCTCTCCTAACTCCCCGACTCACCTAACTCTGCCTCACCCGACACTGCTCCATCCAACACTCTGCCCCTCTCCACAGTCAGCCGCTTCTCACTCTCTGTTCCTTCCCACTCTCTGACCTGCCTCCCACTCTGCCGCCAGACGCGCCGGTGTGCCGGGCGGGTCAGGTGACGACGTATGCGGTGGGTCGCCACGAGGACGCCGAGGTGACCTGCCAGGTGGACGCCTCCCCCCTCCAGCACACCTTCCACTGGACCTTCAACAATACCGCCGACACCATTGACGTACCGCAGGTGAGTGCAGATACATGCAAATGGGCCTAAATAGGAAATACAAAAAAAGGAAGCATATTTCTTAATACGGAGCTAATAAATAAGGTTATTAATAACATAAATCTAACCTGCATGGATGAAAATAAAACTATAAAAAAAGAATAATATTTCTATTGTGGACTGAAAAACAGAAAAGCAAAAGGTAAGGATGCTTCGAAAGGAAATGGTAGGAAAGATGTGAAGATACGGGGGAAAATGGACACAAGTGGAAGCAGTAAGCATCATTATCTCCCACCGAATTTCGGTAGTATAAGTTCAGCCACATCTGTCTGAACTGTATGGTAGCTGATAGGAAGAGTGGTTGGTGAGTGAAGAGAATGAAGTGCAAGAGAGGAGTCGGGGGAACTAAAGTGCGATTGAGGGAAGATTATTGCAGTTTGATCACAATTATACGAGTGTCGTGAACTGTACGTTGTTCATTTCTGTTTTTTGGATGTGTGATGTGTTGCCTCAGAGTTGTAGCTCAGGTGTGTCGTACAATATTTCTCCCCTTACTACGAGAGTTGTACCCAAAGCTGAATAACATCGTCTGGAAATAGCATTCTCTCTCTCTCTCTCTCTCTCTCTCTCTGCCCCTGTATCAGTCATTGCCTCCTTTTTCTCACCCAGGCTGTTTCTCCTCCCCATCTTTTATATCAGACTGTTTAAGTATCCAAACATCTATATGTTAGTGCAGCCTCTTTATCTTCACCATATCTAGCAGTAAAACCTCTTTCTTCCTGTGGCCCCTTAGGGTCGGTTCACGTCCCTGGCCACGCACAGCGTCATCACGTACACGCCCATGACCTCCCTGGACTACGGCACTCTGCTCTGCTGGGCTGTCAACGACATCGGCACACAGAAGGTGCCGTGTGTCTTCCACATTGTGCCCGCAGGTGAGGTTATACGAAAAGGATACCACGTGCTCGTGCAGTTGAATGCAATAGTTCCTTTACACTATCCAGAAGTTAAGCTTAAGCCTACTGTAATCAGGTCCTAGGATGGGTAAGGATAGCATATGTTTGTCCAGCTTTGGTCAGTAGTTCCTGAACACTGAAAACTGTCCCCAGACCTACGTATTTTTATAATTTAACCACAGTTATCAGATGAGTTAAAGTCTCATAGTTAAATAGGAACCTCCAGTGTGTAAAAGAACAACTGGCTGGGACACGACATTTGCCTGACGTCTCATCCTGTGAGGGATGGCCTGACAGTCGAGTTATCAGGCATTTTTTTCGTCTCTGCTTAATAACGATCCTTTTTCTCATGACATTAACCACCCTGACGCAGCCTGTCGGAGCTCTTCCCCCTACCTTACCATCACAGCCAAAAATTTACCAATTTTTCCCCATCATCTCAGTGTGATCTCTCATTTTTTCCCTTATATACTGCTTCAAAGGGAATGGGCCGTTCTTGGACCCCGGCTTTGTTGTCTTGGGAAGGGAAAGTGGGGTTGGGGGTTACCGATTATTACTTCTGAGTGTACCATGATGAAATATACCGTACCACAGAAGAGGGGGTCAGAGGCGGTTTTGTTTCTTACCAGACTGTTGGTGTAGTTCAGGAGGTAGCCGTTGGGAAATGAGCTTAGGTATACGGTGATAAGTAATGGTGTCTGTAGTAGAAGATATAAAAGAGGAAGAGTGTATGTGTGTGTGTGTGTGTGTGTGTGTGTGTGTGTGTGAGAGAGAGAGAGAGAGAGAGAGAGAGAGAGAGAGAGAGAGAGAGAGAGAGAGAGAGAGAGAGCAACAGTAAGTGACTTTTATTGGATAAGAGAAAGGATGTCAGCTAAAGGCAGTCTGAGGCAGTCTTGCCTTTTACAGGTATTTCAAGAGAGAGGAGAGGAATACTGTATGTTTTTTGTTGTGTACGGAAGCCTGGGGGTAAGAGTAGAGGAAAGGTGGAGACAGAGAAAAACGTAAATAGAACGCTGTAGTTGGTTTAATAGAGTTTATAGAGATAAATAAAGAAGTAGAATATTTATGAGAAGGTAGATGTTGCTCTCGTAGGTCCGGAGGTACAGGTACGTGCTAGGTAAAGATAAGAAGTAAGTAGAAATCTAATTGATATTGGTTGAACAGGGAATGGATTAGGAGAAGTAAGCAGAAATCATATGAAAAAATTGATATTGGTTGAATAGAGAATGGATTAAGAAAAAGAAGGTAGACTTTTAGGACAGGAACAAAAAATGGGGGGAAGATGGAGAGAATAAAGGAAAAGAAAGTGAATGAACTTGTCGGAAGGAGATAATGGAAGAAAAGAAAAAATATTAATGGGGAGACGGAAGAAAGAAGAAAATGGGATAGAGAAAGGAGAGGGAAAAGAAGAATGTTTGAGGGAAGAGCAGAACTACAAGAGGAAAGAAAGAGAGAGAGAGAGAGAGAGAGAGAGAGAGAGAGAGAGAAATTGGAGGGAAGAGGAAATACTGGAGAGAGACGTGCCCGGTAAGTGAGTTTTGAAGACTGACAAATCCTTTTGAGCTGACCCTTTCTACTTCACAGGAGAGAGAGAGAGAGAGAGAGAGAGAGGACAGTTTAATTGATGAAAGCTGAGGTCAGCACGAGAACTTCAAAGTATCTGGCCTTCATTGCAGAAACAGTAGGACGGGAGTGGAAGGAGGAAGGAGGAATTAGGTAAAATGAAAGGATGTTGGTAAAATATAGCATCTTAATTGGCGGGGGACAAGGTGACGTGGAGGCTATTTGTTTGTGTCCACTCTGTACGGGATTAAGGCGTCTGGCAATAGATAGATAGATAGAATTAGACTATTGTTGCCATCATTATCGTAGTCTTTCGTACCTTGTTTTCTAGTGCTAAATAGGGTGGGTGGTATATACAATAGATATGAAAAAAGACGAGCGGAAAAGTAGGGCTACCAACAGAACTTACCCTTACATCGTCACTCATCAGTCAAGCCTTAATTGTTTGAGAAGGTACCTACATATTTTTTGTTTATACATATCCGTTAGACAATTCACCTCTTTAAAAACTTCTATTCGCTAAAGCGTTAGAACCTCCCCCCCAAGGAAAAAAAAAATCAGAAGGCCAGATGCTGTGATAGTGTACAGGTATGTGTGCCAGTTCGTTTCTCACAGGCAAATTTGACACCCTTGTTATTTGTCTGTGTGTGTGTATCCCTGTTATCCCAGCACCTCCATAGCAACGCATGCCTCTGCCTCGTACAGCTCACTCTCCCCCTCCCCTCCTGTACCTGGTGTTATGTAATGGTAACACTCGTGCTTATTTCAACCGGAATTCCTTGTCAGAACTGGCTGTCGCTTTACCCCAGCTTGGTTTATCATAAAGAGGAATTCCTTGTCAGAATTTACCGTCTCTTTTTACCCCGTTTCTTACTGCACCACCGATCAGCAGATTTCTTCATTTCTGGTAGAGAGAGAGAGAGAGAGAGAGAGAGAGAGAGAGAGAGAGAGAGAGAGAGAGAGAGAGAGAGAGAGAGAGAGAGAGAGAGACGTGTGGGATGAAATCAGTGTTTGCAGAGCATGGGTAGAGATCGAACGAATGTCAAATTTTACTGAGGAATCTAAGGTTTCTCATGTTATTTATTTACTAGTGGTTGCCGGCAAAAATTTACGGGACTAATCAATGGCTTTCCGTCACAGAATGTTTGCAAATGCCCTTATATTGGTTTCCTTACCGTTATTGAACCCACAATGACCAGTTCTGATCAAAAAGTCGAAAAAACGATTTTTCACATTTTCGCGTGCACGATTTCCGACCATTTTGCGTCGTCGCGTCGCGCGGGATCGCCAAAAGCCTTGTTCGGTATTTTTCTGACACTCCCTGGACTTAGACTAACCTAATGTAAAAAGAATTAGATCGATATCTATCACTGTTCTCTTGGAAGAAGCGATCACACAGGCAAAAGCACATACACAGCATGACTATTTATTAAAATTATTTTTTTTTGTTATTCCCTTCTGACTCCATTTATGCAAAAGTTAGGGTTAAGATGATGATGGTGATGATGATGTTCAAAATCCTGGTCTTAAAAGAGAAGCTGATGTTCTGGTGGTAACCAGTAAAAAAATAGGCTACAAACTCACTCTCTCAACCCGACCTCCATGTTAATTGTCCTCCTATCCTTTCATAAATTCATTAGTCACAAAAATTCATATCCCGTTTTCATAAGTACTGGTTAACCTCTTCTGCTCGTAGACTCCCCCCCCCCCCCGACTGTACAGGCGGTTTCATAATGTTTAAGGGAGACACCGGGTAGTGAAAGGAAGATGTACGAAAACACATCACCTTTTGTTGTGATTATGTATTCTGGGTTCAATGATGTATTTAACTCATCCAGTTCGAAAAGCTAACGAGTATGAATAGAATTGCCTAGTAGCAGCGGAGGTAATAATTTTTCACTCTTGTTGAAGATGATAACTTGGAATTACATGTAGCCCAACGTGACTGCATTGCTAATAGAATTTTTGGCGCCTTAACATAAAGCGTATATTTCGTGGGCACGGTGCATGTAGAAGGAAGTGGAGTGGATGGACTATAAGAGAAAATTGGCGTTAGTAAGGTAATCGTACCTACAGTAATTATGAAGGACCGTATTGTCATGGTCTGACACCTCTTTCATAACGATTTATTTAGGGTATTGCTTTTTGTTATTCTCTTGTATGTTATTTATAGGTTCCTCATATTGACACATTGTTCATAAATAACATAAAGGAAAATATGACCTTGATATGTGCATATACGAATTGGTTAGCAAGAGATGCTCGGGAGCCTAGAGTAGTATCCAGTGTTTGATGACATAGGCTACCCATAGTGTTACTTATATGATGACATGGGTTATATAAGACCCTTAGTTTAGGTGTGTTATATGATGACATGGGTTATATAAGACCCATAGTGTTAGCTATATTATGACGTTGGATGTATACTGTAATACCCTCAGTTATATGATGAGTTGGGATACATAATACCCTGAGTGTTTGTTATACGATGACGTGGGTTATAAAATAACCTTCTATCTATCTATCTATTGCCAGACGCCTCAATCCCGTTTGGGGTGGCCACAAACAAATCGCCTCCAAGTCGCCCTGTCCCCCACCATTTCACTGCCCTGCTCCCAACTCACACCCCCCTCTCTCATATACCTCTCCACCCCATCCCTCCATCTCATCCTCGGCCTCCCCCTCCCTCTTCCCCCCTCCACCTCACTCACATACACTCTCTTCGTCAGTCTTTCACCCTCAATCCTCTCCACATGGCCAAACCACCTCAGTGTGTTCCTCATAACGCTTCCTATTACATCCACATCCACACCACAACGCTCCTTTATATCCTCATTCGTCAGCCTGTCTCTCCACGTGACTCCACAGGCTCCTCTTAAATAACTCATTTCCACTGCTCTCACTCTTGACTTGTGTCCTTCCAACAATGTCCAAGCTTCACTTCCGTACGTTAGAGTTGGTATCACAATACTGTCATGTAGTAACTTTTTCACTTCCATGCTCACTTCCCTGTTTCTTATCACTGCTTGCAAGGAACCAGCAACCTTTCTTCCCTGCTGTACCCTTTCAAGCACTTCACCCTCCAAACCTCCATCCTTACTCATCACACTACCCAAATACTTAATCGTACTCACATTTTCCAATTCCTCACCATCCAACCTCGCTGTACATTCACTAACTTCACCTCTCTCAAAGACCATCACTTTACTCTTCCCTACATTCACCTTTAGGTTCCGTTTCTTACACACTCAAACTCATCCACCAAGCCTTGCAGCTCCCCTTCGTCTTCACTCAACAACACAGTATCATCTGCAAACAACAGTACAGGGAGTTTCCAAACACAATCCTCTCTCACCAGGGCCGCTCCAACATCCACTACCCTACCTTGTACCTCTTTTATTACCCCATCCATGTACAGATTGAACAACCATGGAGACATGACACATCCCTGTTTCAAACCAACTTTCAAAGAGAAAAATTCACTTAGTTCACCATCCACACGCACTGCAGCCTTCGCACCATCGTACATACTCTTCACAGCATTCAACAACTTCCCATCTGCTCCATATATTCTTAACACTTTCCACAATCCTTGTCTATCCACCCTGTCATATGCTTTCTCCAAATCCATGAAAGCCGCATACAACTTCTTTCCCTTCTCTAGAAACTTTTCCACTAAAGATCTAAGAGTGAATATCTGATCTACACAACCTCTTCCCTTCCTAAAGCCTCCCTGTTCTTCTCCAACTAATTTCTCTGTTCTTTCTCTAACTCTGTCTATAAGTATCCTACCATACACTTTTCCTATTATACTAAGAAGACAAATGCCCCTATGATTACCACACACTTCTTTTTCCCCTTTTCCTTTGTACAAGGGAATAATTATACCTGACTTCCAATCCTCCGGGACTCTACCTTCCTCCCAGGCCAATCTGCACATCTTCCACATCCATTCTACTACTATCTCTTCCCCATGCTTCAGCATTTCACCACACACTCCATCAATTCCTGGGGCTTTCCCCGATTTAACTGTCTTCATTGCTTCCACAACTTCTATCCTACTGATTTCTTCCTGTCTTCTCACCTCCCTCTCTCTCCCAGCCATTCCCCAGCCACTTATACTCGCATTACTTCCATCCTCTACGTTCAACAATTCCTTAAAATGTTCTCTCCATCTTCTCACTTTTTCTCCCTTCTCCACTAGTAATCTACCATTTTTATCTTTCACTCCCCTGCTAACTTCACTTCCACCCTGTCTTACTCTTTTCACTTCTCTCCAGAACATTTTCTTACAGTCCCTCCACTTTACACTCAAATTCCTTCCAAATTCCTCATCCACTCTCTTCTTACTCTCTCTTACTAATCTTTTCACCTCTTTGTTTCTTTCCACATATAACTCTCTCTTCCGCCTCTCAACTTCTTCCACGCCCCTATTTCTCATCCATTCATTGTATGCTTTCTTCTTTTGTGCCACAGTCTGTTAAATGATGACATAATTATATAAGACCCATAATGTTAGTTATGGTTATATGATGACATGGGTAATATAACTCGATGACATGGATTATTTAAGAAGGTTGGTGTCGAAACAGGTTTCTAGTCACGAATCGGGCTGGTGACGAAACGGAATAGAGATGGAACGGGCGTACAGACTTTAATCGGAAGTGGTTACATACATCCATCATTATTTTTTCCTTACCAAGGTGCTAAATAAAATAATTAGCAACAGTAAGAGCAATGTAAAAATAACGTCTCAGGGCTGAATGGAACACAGGCTACATACATAACACTCCCAAACGCAGTTTAGCCGGATTTCCTAATAGTTATATGGATTTCCCTCAGATTACTTAATATCAGGTAGATCAAGGTCCATGTCACCTTCCTTTACCTGTTTTCCCCAAGAGATGACTAATTTACCTTCTCTGTTAACCCCCCTGTACACCCTCAGGTAAGTCACAGTTTTTACCCCAGTTAAGCAAAACTTTCCTAAATAAATTATTGAATTTCAGTCATAGCCGCTACACCGTCAAGGGGTCGTGTGGTGCTGAATAAACCCACCTCGAAACGGGACAAATTATTGTAAACTATTGTTCCTTTACCCGTTATTCTCAGTTTATGTTTAATTTGGCTTGCTGTATCAAACCCCTCTCTCAGTGTGTGTCTACTTCCAAGTAAACCGTACACTTCCCCCCCCCCTCCCGTAAACTGCAAGGTGGTATATTTGTGTATTACACTTTTATTATTGTTTTGTACACTACCCATCTGCGTTATCCGTTACTCACCGTAAATTATCAACTTACCAGTTATATCAATTCTCTTCCTTTTTCCATCTCAGGTAAACCGGACCCTTCCTTCCACCCCACGGCACGTGCAATGTAGTGTCTAACAGCGGTGTTGGTGCTTTAGCTTAGTTTATTACATTTTACTGACCATCTCCTTTGCCTGTTACTCCATTAAGATTATTAATTATCTGCTGTATCAACCCCCCACCTCTTTCATCCCCCAGGCAAACCAGACCCACCGGTGAACTGCAGCGTGGTGAGTGGCAGCAGTGTTGGGTTGGTGGTGGTGTGCGTGGCGGGCGGCAGTGGGGGTCTGCCACAACACTTCCACCTCTCAGCCACACCAGCACCGCGACACCCACTCCCAACCCATCACACACCCACCACACTCAACTTCACCAACATGGACAGCCCAGAGTTTGTGGTGAGTTGGAAGCCTCGTGTAGTTTTGTTTGTGGAGTTGTGATGGCTGAATGGTAATGTTTTTGCCTCCTGTCCCGCGATGCCGCAGATCTGGGTTGAAAGCTCTGGCTTGATAGACATTTAATTAGAGTAAATGCTGGTAGTGGGATTCATCTTTTCATGCCAGGCGTATCATCAAACCCTGCTGGTTGATACCGATGGCATTTTAGCCTATAGATAGAGCCATTACAGTACTTCAGGTCACATTCACCACTCTCTCTGCTTACATCCCTTCCCGAACCGTGTTTGCCCAGCATGGGGAAAGGTTATTTCTAGCTGTCAGTCTCGGTAGCGAAGGTCCGGTACTGCAGTGGACAGTTTGTGGACTGACAGAGTAATTTTGCCTATAGGCAGATGTGAAATGTCGATTTTTTTCAGTATAGTGTAAATGGTTGTTTGTATCCTAGTGCAACCACTGTCTAATCTGCCATTCTGAAATATCTATCTTGGCTGTGTATTTAATATTTTGATTTAGTTCCTGTGGTGTAATAGCATAATTTTTTGCTTGTGACGTTTTTACATAATGGATCCCAATACTGTTTACGAATGACAGTTAAATTGCGTATTGGTTGCATGTTTATGTATCATTAGTCTCCACGCCAGTTCTTTTGGTTAGGTTTAAGATTATTCATAATACTTTCCTGGTAGTAGTACCTTCCTTCATCCTGCTCTTGGTTTTACCGTTCTCTCTTCCCATCTTACTCTTGATGTCACCTGTCGTACTACAGTATATTCATCTTCCCCCCACAGTTAACCTATTTTCTCTCACATCTAGCCTATTCTGTACCACAATTCTCACCTTCATGTCGCTTTAATGTGATCTGACTCTTCCGTTTTTGCTTTTCCTCGCAGTTTGTTATTCCTGTCGCCTCCTCTCTATCCGCATGCTTCTCCCATCGTTAATACTTTCACATCTAAGCTTTTTCCTTCTTCTTTCCATCCTTCTGACTTTTTTTTGTTCCTTCTTTCGCGTCTTGTCTCCCCCACCTCATCCTCTTTGTATCATCCCTATCTTTCCTTTCCTTTTTCCCTTCTTCCTTCTTCCCATGTACTCTTATCAGTCAGTCATTTACAGATCACCTCCTCACCTCCTCCCTACTCTCATCTTACGTTCATTTACTCATCTTTCTCCTCACCTCCTCCCTACCCTTCATCTTACGTGTATCATTCCTTTCTCACATCTTCACTCTCTCTACTCTTCCAAGCCTCTTCTTATCAACCATGCCATCACTCACGTACACTACAATGATTCTTCCCTCTCCCCCCTCCCCACTCTTCCCCACGTCTTCTGCGTTCACCGTTCTCATTCATTACTCTTATCACCACGCTCCCTCCTTGCCCTCCGCCCCCCTTCTTATCACACCAAGTCCCTCCTCTGTTTCACCTTCCCCCTTTCTCACCCTCTCCTATCACTTCTCTCATCATGTCTGTTCTTCTCCCCCGTCTCTACTTTCCAGCCTTCTCCTCCCCCCCCCTCTCTCTCTTTCTCTCTCTCTCCTCTTCAGTGACCTCCTTTGTCCGTCTTCTCCCCTCATCTCCCTCTCGAGCCTCTCTCCTTGTCTCCTCTCTGTCTGGTGGATGGACTTGAAGAGGTCGAATGGTACCAGCTACACATCACCATCCCATCCCACTCTCCTTCTCTGCCTGTTTCCCTCACCTCCTTCTCCCTCCCAGTCTGTCTCGCCTGTCTCCCTCCTCTCTCACAGATTCTCCTTTCTCTCTCTCACACACACCTCCCTTCTCTCTCATACCTCCTTTCCTTTCTGTCAGATTCTCACTCCTTCTCACAACTGGCGAAGGGAAGTGGCGGATACCAACTACGATTACACCCTCTCCTCCTTTTCCCCCTTTCATCTGTACCAACCCTCCCCTCCCTTCCAAGCTCTCTTTCTCTCACATCACTTTCTCTCTCTGTTTTTGTCAGGTGGATGGTCTGGATGAGGGTGGTCGGTACGAGCTGCACATCATGGCGGTTAACGAGAAGGGCGCCAGTGAACCCTCCGTCCTCACAGTTACCAGCGTCGGCACCAACCACTCCCTGTACCAGCTGGACGGTGAGAGAGAGAGAGAGAGAGAGAAGGGGGGGGGCGGGAGCGGGTGGAGGTGAAGGGTTGGAGAGAATGGACGGAAGTGAACAGAGAATACAAAGGAAATAGGGATAGCAAGAGAAGCGGGAGAGAGTGGGGAGGGCTGGGGATAAAGAAAAAGGGAGAAGAGAAAGAGAAATGAAGAGGGAGAAGTGGAGATGAGGGAAAGAATGGGGAAAACAGAAAAAAAAAATGCAAAAGGAATGGAGAGGATAGGAGTAGAAGGGGAACGGGAGGAGGGAGAATAGTAGTTGAGATAGAGAAAGGTAGATAAGACTGAAGGGAGGATAGGAAATGCAGGTCACAAGAGGACTGTTGACTTGTAACGAGGTAATAAGGAGAGGACGGGAGAAAGTAGGAGAGGAAGACATATGAGGGAGACGAACTAGAGCGAAGGAAGAGGAGGGAGGACGTATGAAATTAGACAACATTAACAGGAGCCCTAGTGATGATTAACGAGATTACGAGCTGCGATAAATTTAATTACACTGGAGCTCTAATCCACTTGTGTAAGAAAAGATTTGGAGAGAGAAAGGCTCCCTCTCTCACCCACCATTCACTACGGTGTAATAGCCAGATTGAAAAAGAAAGAGAAACAGGAGAGGCGAGGGAAGAAGGAACTGAAGAATGAGGGATAATGGCTAGAAGAAAATACTACTGATTTTCCATGCTAGATCAGTCAGGTAAATAATGATCGTACAATATTACTTTTAATGATGTTAGTAAAGGTCGCACGTTATTATGTTAAAAGTATTCTGCCGTATGACAGTTCGTCGCCTCCATAGATATTCTTTGATAGGTGCATATTATGTTAAGTGACGTGCTGTTCCCCTTTCATCCAGATTTTGCCAAAATTTATCATCGCACCATCCTTAAAGGTGACCTCTAGCAATAAATTAACACAAATATGACGATGATCATGAAGAAGTGATATGGAAAGAAGCAGAATCGTAGTATTGTCGCACTCGGTCATTGAACTACGTGATGTTAACTACAGGAGGACGAAAATCTGGGCCAAGGTAAAGTGAAAAGGGTATAGTTGAGCTAATTTGTAGGACGTGACTTTCAAACACTGGAGCCTGAATAGAGGGACCGACAATCGCACAGTCTCGATAGAAATATTACTCGCTGGCCAGGCGGTAAAATTTTATAAAAACAACACACGGCAACGCATCTTGTGGTTGGTTGGCAAGGAATTCCGATAGGAGGGAAGGGCTCTCAGAAATGATGGTGCTTGTGATAGATTCGACGTGCCGAGAGAGAGAGAGAGAGAGAGAGAGAGAGGAGGGGGTAGGGGAAGAGGAGAGAAATACGTTGCTTGTGTCTTCATTCTTGCCATCTTGAAGGTAGAATAGAGCAAGAGAAGAAAGCTGCAAAAAGACAAAGAAGCTAATAACGAGAGAAGAAGGAAGGTGACGTGCTGGAAGATCCCTCCTCCTCTTTTAATGATCAGTTAAAGTTACCAGCTTAATGATTAGTCGAGGGTGGAGAGGAGGAGGAGAAGGAGGGAAAAGGAAAGCAAACAGCAACAGTCCTGTTGGTCCATTCGTGGCTGTTTGATATAGGGGAATTTAAAACTAGTAAAAGTATTCTATCAGCTAAATACAAGGATAGAAAAGTTGGAAGAGGAGGGGAAGGTGAATGATGGTGTTGGAGAAAAGAGATTTAGGACATGACATAATCTTGATGTGTGATCCATCGTTCCTCTCAGTTCTCTTGTCGGATGAAAGGCAGGAGAGAGAGAGAGAGAGAGAGAGAGAGAGAGAGAGAGAGCCTTCCGGGTGTAGGGGCCCGAGGCTAGGCTAGTTTAGTACAGAACATCAAAACTACAGTACTGTACAGTATTTTCTTTGATGTGACGTTTTTTCATGCTGTCCACTGCCAAATGATTCAGTCCAGCTCAGGGTAGTCCTGTCGCAGTGAAGGGGATTATAACAACTTCTTTGACTCATTAGAAATGATCGTAGTGAGAGTAAAACTGAACAGGATCTGTCTGGTGACACATTTTCCCCCTTGTGTTCTTGCAGCAACCTTGTGATTTTCTTCAGGTGTGGGACTATTTGTAGCTGTGAAGGGGTTTGTGAAGGCCGTAGCCAACCCATGCAGGTTGAAATGTCTGCCCTGGCGTGAACAAAATGGTCTGGGACAAGAATTAAAAATGAAATACATCATCGGATTGATGGGGTTGAGTAAGTTATTAAACGTATGTTATTTGCAAACTTCCCGGGTAGCGTAGCACTTAGCCACTTCACTTCGTTTTTTTTTTTTTTTTTTTTTTTAATGGTCACCAGACTATATTATTCAGCTTAAGAAGGATTTTGTGTCAGTGACGGTGTTGACGAAGGCTGTATCTACATTGGCTAGTTCTAAAAGTTTATCATTTGGTGAATATAATCGTCAGGGGACAACAAGAATGGAATACAAACCACGTCATCTGATTGAAGAGGTTAATTCGCACCAGCAGATAATTGAGAAGAAATGTCTGGAGGAGGAAATGAATGAGGATGAAGAGTAAGAATTTGAAAAATAATTTCATACTGCAGAAAGACATTGATACATACTAAAAACATTAAGGGTCGCCCATTGACGAAAAGGTAAAAATTGCTAGGACGGGAAAGACAGGAACAGGAAGCTATGTGGAGACAGAGGGAGGGTAAGAACTTCACTCACCGTCGCCGGTACTGCCATCAGACACTTTCACTTTGCCAGTCAGGGATAGCTAGGAGAAAAAGGAGGGAGTGGATGTGGATGGAATATGACAAAGTTTAGTTGGAAGGGGAGGGTGGGAGGAAAAACAGTAGAAGAAGGGAAAGCTAGAATAGTTAATAGGTGGGATTGAAAAAATGGTAGTAATGCATGTATATAAATGTGTTGATAAAGAGGCAAGCGAAGAACACACTGCAAAAATCACACGCTTTCCTAAAATGAACAGACAACTAAATAAATAAAATTCAGCACTTGTTATAAAGCTTTTAAAACGCTTACACTGCTTATGCATACGTTATTGTTTTACGCAGATGCAAAAGCACTTTGTTGAATATATAGCAAGTTTATCAGTACTGATTTTTGGTCAATTTGAAAACCCGTTAACCTGTGTATCGGAGTGTTCCACTTTTGAAACTATATTTTAAAACATATTTTGATAAGAACAGGCATGTGTGTGTGTGTGTGTGTGTGTGTGTGTGTGTGTGTGTGTGTATGTGTGTGTGTGAATAAATGAAAGAGCAAAAGTTGTCGGAGAGTGACAAAGGTGGATGGGCAGGAGAGAGAGAGAGAGAGAGAGCAAAAACGGAAAGTACAGTATTTGTACACAAAAGTTTTCAGTGAAAAAGTAAAGTGAATAAAAGAGCGGATGCGAATGGAGAGTCAAGGGTTGAGTAGGGAGGAGGAAACAAGGCGAAGAATAGAGGAGGGAATGTAGGACAGGAAAATACAAAATAATGCATGAAGGAACAGAGAAAGGATAATGGCGGGGGGTGGGGGTTGAGAATACTGAGAGAGAGAGAGAGAGAGAAACGAAGAAAGTGGATGGGAGTAAAAGAGAATGGAGTGGCAAATTTGAATAGTAGGGAAAAAAAAAATGAGCAGGGAAAGGAAATATAGGGGAAAAATGAGACAAGAATAAGCAGTAGAAAGAGTTAGGGATCCAGACGGTATAAAAGAGGAGGGAGAGGGAAGGTATTAAAAGAAGAAAGGCGAGAAATTATCGTAAATATTTTTCAAGAAGAGAATACGTCCCTTATGCGAAAAAATGTGGCCGCCAGTATCAGATTGGTATTGTTGAGTCCGCGAGTCTTTTAGCGGTAGCAAAGAGGAGACGGCTGATTTGAGAGGAAAATGTATGAGATGTTAAAGTTGGTGAATGCTGTTATGATTTCTGTGCCCAGTTGGGACTAGGAATAATAAGAGGAGGAGGAGGAGGTAACATCAGTGGAGAAAGATCGCCGATAATTTGAGAGGTTGTAATAAGTAAACGACGGTTTTGATAGGGTTGGAGAACGAGGTTGATGTGATTAAGTACTATACATGTATTACTTGAGATCATTTTCTATAGTAAAGAAAGAGCGCTTTTTGGTCTTGGCCAAGCTCTATTAAGAAGCTAAGGAATTTATTTTTATTTATTTGTATATGGCACCTCATTAATCCTAATTTATTTGTTTATTTATTTATTTATTTATTTAATTTGGCTCAGATGGACCTTCTGAAGCCGAGGTCAGGGACGGAAGCAATAAGAAGCCCCTGGAAGGTGGGATCATGGAATCGGACGATGTAAACAAAAGCCTCGTGTCTGTCATGGCGCTTCCTTCAACCATGGCGGGGATGTTGGGGGTTGGCTCCGTTATTGTCCTTTTTCTTATCTTCCTGGTCCTCCTTGTGGCCTTTCGAGCGAGAAGAAAAAGGAGGATGGAGGCCAGACATCCTTCTCCCTCGCCTTCGTCCTCGTGTTCCTCATCATTAGCTGGGAGGGAGAAGAGGGAGCCGAGGCGGAGTGACAGCACCGCCTCTATGTTGTCTCCAGACCAAGGCGACGCCTGCCTCCACACCGATATGCAGGTTAGCACATAGGGTAGGGATGATTTCAGGGAGAGACTGCAGGAGAGCTCCCAATAACAAATGTTGAAGATTTTATGGCAGGGATTATCTGTCATTATATGGTAAATTCATTTATGACATCCAGATTCTGTGGAAATATTTGTTACTTCAGCAAAGATGTATAATTGCGAAAATAACGTGTCTCAAGAGCACAGAGTTAGGATTGTTGACATCGGTGATAGAGTCTACATAGGGCAGTGTGTCGATTCAGACCTAAAACTCGTTCATCACCAAATTGTTCGGCATAGGTTAAGTTTGGAATAAACATACATTTTCAGCCACAGAAGCACCTTACTAAATCAGCTCTTCTTCCTGATAGACTTCTATATTTTTCTGGTTATTTATGGGGTAGCAGTCAAACGTTTCATGTTAAAATTGTTTCCCTCTTGTTTTTAGCCATGTTCCTTCTGCTCTGTCAACTTTGTCTTGAGTGTAATGGCATTCATTTATTCCAACATACATCTTAGTATGTTTTAGTACCTCAGACTTACATTTTAACATTACTGTATGTAACCTAACCAAAACCTAGCAATTTAACCAAACATAAACAAGATTTGATTAAGTTTTAGTAAGTCCACCAGCAGAAATGGTGGTTAGGCTTAAGGAAATAGATGATAACAATGGGAAAAAAATAAGTATAAAATAATTGGTAACCACCATGAAAGTATCCCTCCCCATAAAACAAAGACAAATGGCCACTCCTTATGGGATTATAGTGTTTGGGTATAGATAGATAGATAGAGACAGAAAACAAACGAGTACTGTAATACAAATTGAATTGGTAAGGTACCGTACTTCCGCTGCTTAAAGTAGCTGCTTGTAAAATGTGCATTTACCTAAGTTAGGTTTGATTGAATTAGGTTAGGTTAGCTTAAATTAGATTGAGTTAGGATGTAGTAGGTTAGGTTTGTAGGGATGAAGGTGGTTTTACACTGTATTAGATATCTTCAAAATTATGCTTTTCTGCAACTTTTTAATGTTGCCAATGAACAAACAAACTCGACCAAAAACAATACCTCGTCAGAATCCATCCGGCCGAGGTAAAAAAAAAATATGGATATTGATGATGATGATGTAGCTATTACAGTTCCCTTATGAGGGGCAGAAGGATTGCTCGTATATAGAAGAATTGCATTGGAGCCATATATATATGGCTCCAATGCAATTCTTCTATATACGAGCAATCCTTCTGCCCCTCATAAGGGAACTGAAGGATTGCTCGTATATAGAAGAATTGCACTGGAGCCATATATATATGGCTCCAATGCAATTCTTCTATATACGAGCAATCCTTCTGCCCCTCATAAGGGAACTGTAATAGCTACATCATCATCATCAATATCCATTTTTTTTTTTTTTTTTTTTTTTTTTTTTTTTTTTTTTTTTTGGATGAAGTACGTGAAAGGGTACAGCAGGGAAGAAAGGTTGTTGGTACACTGAAAGCAGTGATGAGAAATAGGGAGGTGAGTATGGAAGTTAAGAAGTCACTGCATGATGGTATTGTGATCCCTACCCTGACGTATGGAAGCGAGGCGTGGACCTTGCAAGAGGGGAACAAGTCAAGAGTGAGAGCAGTGGAAATGAGTTACTTGAGAGGAGCATGTGGAGTGACGTGGAGGGACAGGTTGACGAATGAAGAAGTGAAAGAACGTTGTTGGGTAGATGTGGATGTGATTGAAAAGATTAGGAGAAATACACTGAGGTGGTTTGGACATGTGGAGAGAATGGAGAATGAAAGACTGACCAAGAGGGTGTATGTAGGTGAGGTGGAGGGAGGGAGAGGGAGGGGTAGACCGAGGATGAGGTGGAGGGATGGAGTTGAGAGGTATATGAGGGAGGGGGGGGTGAGTTGGGGGGAGGGGAGTCAAATGGTGGGTGACAGAGTGACTTGGAGGCGTTTTGTCTGCGGCCACCCTTTGCGGGATTAGGGCGTCGGGCTATAGATAGATAGATAGATAGCACTGGAGCATGTAGCACTTTGTGACTAATGGCCTTCTGATGTTAACCAGGGGCCCTTGGGTATGATATAATGTTTGACCCTCTAATTGATAGTATGCACACTAACCCATGAGATTATGAATACTGTCTTAAAATAATAATTGAAGAATGTAGTAATCAGAATTACAGTACCGGGTATGTCATTACAATATTATTGGGGCTCTGCATCGGCTGTGCTGTAGTAATTGAAGGACTGTTTTTATATTATTATTTCCTGTACATCAGGAAACCATTTACTACACTGGGTGGTAACCATATAGCCAGATTTTGGCACCTGGTGGCTTAGTGGGTAATTATTGCACTCCAGTTGGATTGAGCCGGTGAAGGTTTATATCCAAGGAATGGTTGGGGTTGATTGCTTATGTAATGCCACTCAGGGATGAGTGAGGCTGGTCACTGTCATCTTAAATGTTGAGACCAACTGCCTAGTCCCGGGCTTGTACACTTCTCATGGGGCAATGTAGGATTGGATGATGGATGGATGGATTAAGGTTAAAATAAAGTTTATCTTTACTTAATGTTTTGTAGGATGTATGGTAGTTGCTTTATTTATAATTTTCATTAGGAGAGTGCTTATTTGATTTACTCCTAATTTATGGATAATTGTTCCTCTGGTGATAAATTGAATATTTTGGGGTGCTTCGAATATTGTATTCCAACTCCTTCATTTTCATTACTGATTTTTTAATACGTCACTGGTAGTACTTTCCTTGATGGACTAATCATCATCAGTTAATTGATGTCTGTGACCTATGTGTCAGTTAATATTTTCCTAGGGATTAATTGCCTTGCCAGGACGGGATCTGACGAGGTATTTTTTTGGTTGATTTAGTTTGTTTGAGTGTTTCTTTGTTAGCAATGGTATGGAAAAACAGCTGAATGAAATTACAGTACATGAAACTTCAGGATATGTGGGCTTTGGTCTCAAAAGAAAGTGATTAAAGTTTGTAGGTAATTGAGTGACCTTGAAAGGTCAAAATCAAGGTCACGGTTGATGATAGAAATATTTACCATTATCAACATTAAGGAACTCGTAATATGGGATTTTATTTGGCACGAAGACGTTTGACTTTTGAATGCCCTTGAAAGGTCAAACTCAAGGTCACGGATATTCAGGGGACTATAACTCAAAACTGGTTGAAGATTGTGAGATATTTACTTTTATCAGTGTATAGGAAGTCCCATGTGGGTTTTAAATTGGTACCTTGACCTTTGACTGTAAGTGACCTTGAAAGATCAAGCTCAAGGTTGTGGATATTCAGGGAGCTATAGCTCGAAACTCATTGAAGATAGATTTGCTATTACCAAGATATAGGAAGTCTCATATGGGCTTTCATTTGGCAGCATGACCTTTGACCTGGAGTGGCCTTGAAAGGTCAAATGCAAGGTCACGGATTTTCAGAGGGCGTAACTTGAAAACATTTGTGCCATTACCTTAAACTTTAATTGTACACTGACACTAAATGGCAGAAACGAAACAGTATTTAACAGCAATAAAATAACTGCTGTTGGGCGAGGTTTGTTGTGCCTGGCACCATTTGTTCATTTAGGTTTTAGTCTGACTGTTACTAGGTGACTCTTTTCAACAAATGGGAATCTTTGGCAGGTAAAGGGTTAAGATGTAATTGATTTCATAGTTTTAAATTTTAATTTTGATTTTCTTAAATGTTGGCTTTTGTGATGACCTTTCTTCATTCCTCTTTCTCTCTCTTTAAGCAGGTGGCACTTGAGAGAGAAATTGATCCCGATGTTATCCCTCTTCGGGAGTCCGATGGTTCGGGCGAGTTACCACCTTTACCGCCCTCCTTAGCATCCACCATCTTGCCACCAGAGGGCTATGCATGCCTACCTGATCCTCTTCCACCACATCTTCCTTCTGCACAGGTAATTTTAACATCCAGTCTTATATTATGTTACTGAATACACAGGCTGAAGACTAGCCTACATTATCCTCTTCACAGCATGTACTTCAAGTTAGACTACCATTCCCTCCTTCACAGCATTCAGGGTAAGCTACCTTTCCCCCTTCACAGCATGGGCTTCAGGGTGAGCTACCATATTCCAAGCATTTAAGAATAGAGAACTGAAATATGCCACTGGTATTTTTTTGTTTTCTTTCCCTAGATATGCCTCTGGCCAGTGATGCATACCGTAGCCATAGCTTTTCCGCCACAGTCCTATATGACATAAGAACACTATTAGTAGACAACCAGGTAGTACTGTATAATGATGTAACTAAGACATCATACTAAAAAAGTCAATATACCTTTCTCAACCCATTGTCTGTGTGTGTCTTCCCATGATATTTATATTATGATGACTGATGCAATAATTCCCTGATTATCTTGCACATCTTTACCTGATGAATATCATTATCTGACAAGCAAAATTGTGGCTGAGTTAAATGAATTTTTATTTTTTACAGCATTAAATGACAGCATGTCTCTAACCACACATAAATAATCAACCAAATCTGTTACATTACTACAGTATGGTGAGGAAAGTGTACAGTAGCTCCCTTTTTTTTTTTCCCCCTTAAAGTGCTGTACTGTACTGTTTATCAGGAACCCTCCCACCCCTTTTCTTTTTTAGCTGTTATAATGTACAATATGGGGTATTTGTAGGTGTTATGCCCGTTTAGAGGCACTGGGAAGGGTTGTATGGCATTTTCTGAAAAAATGCATTATCTGATATGGCTTAGGCTAAATTATGATGGATAATTTGGGATTACTGTAATACCATTTTGTTGTCTGACAGCTCTCTCTAGATCTATTGCTATTCCATTGTCAAGCATCTCCATTTTTTTCTTTGTTTTTATAGCCTAAACAGTGTAATCTTCTGACTATCATAACAGTTTTCATTCAAGGTTACCTTTAATCTGTAAATCTTTTGTGGTAGTGGGCTAATATATACCTTAAGCTTGTCCCCATTTTTTTTCTTATTTTTGTTGTTGTTGCCTAGCACACTTGGTGTACTTATTAGTGCAGCTTTTCTTGTTTTTTCTATGTTAAGGTGGATATTCAACATAAGTGTTTCTGTCACTACTCTTCAAGGTTCCTTTCAGAATTAAAAAATAAATTTTGTTACATTTGCACTTTGGATTGTACCTACAGTATCTGTTTTACTATAGTGCATTTGTATTAGCTGCTAGTTACATTGAAGTCTACAGGTCATTGCTAGAGTGTATGAATGTTCTTGGTGATTTGATCCAGCCTGATACTAATTAAGGTACAGCCAGGCCCCACTGTACGGTGCTGTTACATGAAGTGAAAACCCATCGCAAAATGATTTTTTGTACAGCAAGGTGTTTATGGCATGGATTCAGTGGGATTATGTTATGGGGCAAGAGCCACCCACTCAAAAATGTCTAAAAACAGTATGCCAGGCAGTATCTCTGAGTTGGAAAATGGCCAGTCTGCAGTACAGACATACCCTGATACCTGGAGGTGGTGTGTACCGGTGGGAGTGTTCAGACAGCGAGTTGCTGAATGTCGATGCAGTTTTCCCCATAAGATACTCAAGAAAAGCATGAGATGCACTCCAGGCCCAAACCCAAACTCTCATATACCTTGCTTAATCAATAGAGACTGACACAGACACACCATAGATGATGTTATGTTTCCTCATAAACAGTACTATTGCTAAAAAATGGGACATCAAACATCACATATGCAGAAAGGTAAGGTGGTGGGGGGTGCAGTGCTGAGAAGCGTTCAGGACGACAGACACAGTGAGAGTGGTCGAGCGCAGGCCAGGCATGCACTGTGCTAGTGGGGGTGGAGGAGGGTCAGGGAGGGAGACACGCCTGGCAGCACAGCCATGTCTCTACTGGCCGGCCAGGCAACTTTGACCATTTGGTAGGGAGGTGGACAGCCATTTTTGCTCAGCTATTGGGTTAGGTTCTATTACCAACGCACAGCTTGAGAGGCCAGCTGGGCAACTTTGACCATTTGGTGAGGAGGTGGACAGCCATTTTTGCTCAGCTGGTTGGGGGGGGGTTTGGGATGGGGGGAGAAAGGAGAGGATGAAGAGAGGATGGGCAGAGCCACACACACCACCACATCCGCATTTGATGCGCATGTTTCAAACCTAGGGAGTGGTGGAGTGTTTGAACTAGCAAATTGATGGCTGTTTGGATTATAGGAATGTTCCCCAATTTCATTTGTTCAGTGTAGCGAGTGTTCGGTTATTGGGGTGCCGGATATCGAGGTATTCTTGTATTGGGTATGTTAGGAAGAACAGCCATGAGAGCAAAGGTCAGCCAGTGAGGAATTTGGGGAGGTGCCTTCCCCCCCCCCCCTGCGGAAGTTTGTCAGTGTATTTTAGAGATCATTCCTCATTCGCTTATGAATGTTGCCAGTCTTTAATTGTAGGTAATAGTCTTTTTAAAATTAAAGTGAAATACTGCTTTCCCTTAAAGTTTTATCTAGTTCAGAGAGTGGATGAGAGAAGTATTAAAGAAAAATTTTCATATCACAAGGAAATAAAAATAATGAACACATGTAGGTCACAAAAAGTGAAGACATCGAAGTAGGCTGAATGAGCGAGTGGAATGATTGGTGATGGAGGACAGTGGGTGATGTCACTGACCTGGCCGGATTTATTTTGGTAGCCTGACTGGAAATCTTGGTGTGGGTGGATCCTTGCTCCGACTATTACTTTGCTTTGACTGTTGCTTCAGCACTTCATGCAACTGCTCAATGAGGCCTTGTAGAACTTCTTAAACATTGTTCTAATGCATCTTTGCATAGTGAGGCCCAACTGTATGATGTTTCTTCTCTGCATAGTACATTTCCATTTTTGTTTATCCAGTCCATACATGTTGACTCAAACATTGTCATGTGTATTGTTTTTGCCACACATTGAGAGGGCTCTCCCTACGTGCTAAGGGGTCTTTGTATGCAGCATGTGTTAGGAGTGTAATGCTGTATGGCAGTGAGACCTGGGCAGTGAAGGAGGAAGACATTCGCCGGCTCAGACGTACAGAAATGACAATGATTAGGTGGATGTGCAGTGCGTCCCTGCATCCAAGGCCTGGAGGGGCTGGGTTTACAATGGAAGAGTTGAGAGGTAGGATGGGACTGGAGTGTATTGGTGTTGTGATGAGGAGAGGTAGATTGAGGTGGTTTGGACATGTGGAGAGGATGGGGAATGATAATTGGGTGAGGAAGGTGAGAAGTGTTAATATTGGGGGTGGGGTTATGAGGGGTAGACCGAGAAAGACATGGGACGAGGTCATTAAGTGTGACCCTAGGGTTAAGGGACTGAACAGGGAGGCTGCAATGGATTTTGCAGCGTGGAGAGCCGCCATTAGGTGACCAAGGCCGACACATGCAAGCATGTTGGAGCCTTTAAAAACGAAAACGATTTATGTAAATCGCATATACATTTCAGGCACCCAACCTTAAGAAATCCATTCCTCATATATTATGTATAGGTTCAAGCTTGGCATTATTTACTTTTATTTACTGGGTATTTATTTATTTACTATTTATATCATACCAGCTTCCAGACTGAGAGACTCAGTAGCTGGTGTATAAAAAAAAGAAAATAACAGTGTCAGGTCCTACTTTTATTTTGTATACATGTTGTTGAGTATCCACTTTAGTTTTTAAAATGTTGCCAAAATTTTTAAATTCACACTTTGTTTTAACTATTTTAAATGGTAACCATATAACCAGATCACAGGGTGAAGTGGCGCCTACAATGATGCCCTTTTTAGCTGGGTGCAGAGACACAAATGCAACATTATCCAGGAACCAAATGTTCACACTGTTCCCCTTGCCTTGCTGTGGGAAGGTGCCATCAGCCACAAAACATCAGTTCACTGCATGGGATAGCCCTGCAGAGGCAGTTGCTTGCCTGTGGTTGATGGGTCTGCTCAGCTAGACAGATGGGTGTTCAGTGACTGCAACAACAACTTGTGGGGAGACCTTTATGTTGAAGGCAGTATTCTGATATACTGTACTCTGAAACTGTTGGTATTTGCTGACTTTGGACCACTAGCATTGTATGTATCAAAAGTTCAAAACAGCTGCATGTGTTGGAAGATATTAAATTTACCTAGATTAGTTAGTCTGGAATCAGTACAGAACTGGAAATTGGAATTTGTTAAGTTTGGAAAGTTAAAGAGTAACCATTTTTGTTTCCATATTGTGTTGCAATCATTTTTTTTTTTTTTTTTTCCCCACAGGTTTATAGGACTATTGTTGAACAGTAGATAATTGGCTGATGAAATTTTTATATGATAAAGTTCAAAATTCTGTAGCAGGAATTGTACGGAGATTTTAGCATCATTGCCGAAACTACTCATCTCCTGGGTGATTCACTGCTCTCAGGCCATAGAATAATGCCAGTACTATATGTCCATTATTAATGAATGGATTTAGATGAAACTATGTGATTACAAACTTCAGTTTAAGTCTAGTCATATACTGCATTTGAGAAACTACATGACATTTGAATTGAAAGAGGACATGATCTCCCACCAGTGCAGTGCTGAGTGGGTGTCAGTTAGTCAGTTGCACTGATCTAGTGATTGTGCCATATTTGATAACTGATCACATTTTTAAATTCTCCTGATTAACTGAAGATAAGTTTTCTGATGTGGGGTCACCTTAGGGGAAAAGGATGTAATAACAAGCTTTGCACCCTTGATTAGCAAAAAGAAAATATTATTAGGGAGAGTGAAGCCATCTGAGGGGATAAGTTGCACCAGAACATGCAGCCATTTGTATGGAACAAAGGGTTGAATGATGTTTAAAAATTGTGAAGATCTCTTTCAAAACTTTGTGTAACTGTGGAAAATTGTAATGAAATGAAGAAAGTAAGTACCAGATTTCACTTGAATGTGGTTTTTAACTTAAAAGAAAAATTTTTCTGGGGTCTCCTAATCATGAATCATCCAGTACTTAATGGGAAAATGTATTTTGGTTTGCTATTTTGTAAATAAAGGTATTTCTTATATTTGTCTTTTCAGAGTATGGCGGAATATTGTGTAGCACCTGGAGATTCCACTGCCCTTCATCTGCAGAATCGTCATGGTAGTGATGTTCCAGAGTCTGCCCCTCTCTCATATGTTCCAATCTCTGAGTATCACCTACTTCACCCAGCTTACCTCTGTGAGCTTACTCATCCCCATAAAAGGCCTCATAAGCCTCAAACAGACACCACATCTTATACCACGTCAGAAAGTTTTGTAATTACCAGTGGAGATGAAATTTTCACCATTAACACAACAGACCCAGGTATAAATACTGGTGATCCTGCCAGTATTGCAAGTGTTAATTCTTCCCACAGAAGTTCAAGTGCAAGAGACAGACTTATAGTTCAAGATAACAGTGCTAAATTCATAAGCTCCGATGATGGAGCAAAGCTTCCACTTTGCAGCACAATTGTTGAATCATATAATCCAAATTTAAGTGCTGATACATTGAATCTCAGTGCCAGAAATGATATTTTAGTGCAGAGTGCTGAGACAGAAAACCTAAATCAAAATAGTAGTGAACAGTATGTACCAAATGAGCAAACAGAATACAAACCAGAACTCTACTCCCTTCACCACCATCTTATAGAAGAGAACCTGCTTCCACCACCCCCTGAGGGCTTTCATGACTATGGTAGGACTCCAAGTGTCAAATACAGTGGGGAGGGCAGCCAGCAGGGTGAGGAAGCAGAACAGGACACCCCAGTTTTTATGCGGAGTGAGAGTTGTGTTTGAGGTGGAACCGGAGATTGCTGTCAGTGTAAGTCATTTTAAATATCTTAGTATTTCATATTACAATACAGTTCTTTCATTTTTAATTTTTATTTTACGAGGATGTCCCTAACATCAGTCACTGTATTGATGTATTTACTGTATACATATATATTTTTATGTGTGTGTACAGATTTGGAGTTGTTAGGTTTTTATGTGGAGATGAAAGTTTTAATGGTACTTATTAAGAAGCCGGTATATTGTATACAAATCAAAATAGACAAACAAGAAACCTATCAGATACAAATCATCCCCAGCACTTCTTCACCAACCACTTCTCATAGACAGACAGTCCAAAATTCTTGGAACTTATGCTGCATACCCATATGAGCTTCATTTTCTCCTGCACAGCAACTGCCTTAATGAGATTAATCACAAGTATGTTTAAATTGCTACAATAACAATCATTACTCCCCAGTTAGATGAGTTTCAGTTGGTGGTTATTTGACCAGCCTCATAAGAGTAGATACTTTATCTTTGAAAATCAAGTGAGACAGTGTTACTTGTAGCCTGATTTTCTTGGAGATATATCTGAAGAAGCTGTTCAGCATAGTATCTAAATTTTGTTATTATTATCTAGAGAGATCTCCAGACACACGTATGAGCCCTTAAGTTTCAATTTAATCCAGTAAACCAAAACATACACCCAACAGCAAAAAGGCACAACAGCTGCAGTGGTTTGCACACACAAAGTTACACAAACCATAAACTGGGTATGGAATTTTCATAGATGGATTAGGGTACTGAAATGTCAAGTTAAAGCCAGTCTTGAATAAAGGAAATTTATGAGGTAAGATACGTAAAAGGTTCATAGTTATGATAGTGGTGATATTGTATGAAAAGGAAGTACAGCTGTCATTTCGTTGCAAGTTCAGTTCTGCCACATGGTGCCTATGTACGTTTCCAGAACCCTTACTGAAGCTATCATTTGATAAACAATGATTTCAGAGTTTTTACCTGGAAATCATTCCCGGATAATTTCTTTAAGTGGTGATGTGTTGGTAATGTAAAATATATTCAGTTTCTGTGGCCCTCATTGTGAGGGTAGCATAATTTATTGAAGTTCTAAGTGAACATAATATGGTATGCCTTAATGATATAGTAAGTTTAGTATTTTATTCATATATGAAATAAAATTTTTGTAGCTGTTGGTATTGAAAATTAGCCTACTTTTAGTATGTGTTAAAGCTGCACTGCATTGCATGTATTCATACTGAAGTAAATCAGAGGAATGGTTTGGCATATGCATTGCAAGGTTTGTTGAGTACTTTTGTGTTGCATATATTCTTAATTGAAAGTTAGCCTTTAAGGGGTTGAATGTTGGGTTTTTGCAGTAACCTTATGACATATGGTTGCAATTTCACAGACTTGTATCCAGTGCCAGTATTCCAAAAAATATCAGTCATATAAACTTATGCCATCAGCTGTGAAAAATTTCTGTAATTAAAATTTTTATACTTTTTCAGCAGATGTATATTGTTAGGAATATAATATTTTTATAATAAAATTTCCCTTTATACAATTATATCATTCTTTCTTTTCCTCTGAACACAGGTTGCAGTGGAATAGAAGAGTACAAGGAGCCAATAGTTGTCCAGTAAATAGTGCTGTCTCGAATCTCTCATTAGTGAACTCGGTAATTGAAGGTAATTTTCAGGGTATGTCAACTAACCCATTAGTAACTGCTGCACTTGGTTGAATCTGATACTGTAGTCTAACCACTAAAAACTAGTAGGTAGTTCATAATTAAGCTGTGTGCATTTTATCTGTGAATATTTATCTTGCTGGTTAGTTGATTTTTTATGGGAATTCTTTAAAGGAGGAGTAAGTATGATGAAGATTCAGGATTGTTCCATCTTCATTCAGCAGTGATTGAAATATTGGTAGGAGTAGGGGTTGTGACCTTCTCAGATACACTGATGATCCTTGCAAATAAACTTTTCAAGAGGACCCACTGTGGGTCATAAAACAACTCCCTGAGATAAAATGTGTTCATTTTTAAAAGTAATTATACATAGGAGGCAGTAATTATGTGCTGCCTTTTAACCATCTATCCATCCGTTATCAAATCCTATGTTGCCCCACGAGGAGCGTAGGAACACGGGGCTAGGCAAGTTGGTCCTGATATTGAAGATGATAGTGACCAGCCTCACTCATCCTTGAGTGGCATTACATGAGCAATAAACCCCTACCACCTCTTGGATATAAACCTGCAAAGGTTCAGTCAGACTGGAGCACCTTAATTACCCACTAAACCACCAGGTGTCACAATTTGGTTATATGGTTACCACCAAGCATAGTAAATGGTTTCCAGGTGTACAGGAAATCAATTGGTTTTTCACTCAGTGTACAGTAAAGTCACCCATAGGCAGAAGGAAAAGGAATGAATGAAAGAAGGAAAGACAGAAGAGGTAAAGTTACCTGTTGGCAGAAGAGCAATTATGTGCTACCTTTCAACAGTTATGATAATGAAATTACAGTACTAAGTTTTTATGATTGTACCCAAAATTATCACATGATTTTTAGCCATCCTTCCTTTGCTTTGTAGTGTGGCTTAACATTATGGGAGCACTTGGAGTTTCGCAACTTTAGTAAGATATTTTTAAAACTCATTTACAATGTAACTTAGAAAATATGTTCTCCTTGAGCTCACAATTCAGGGGAGGGTTTTAAGGTGACAAGCATTTTTATCATACACATATAATTAAAAAAGCAATCAGTGATATAAGGAATACTGCATTCTGAATCTTAGAATATGTTCCAATGTGCTTTATCCATTACATATGTCCCCAGATTGCCTGATTTCAAAACTTTTGCCACAAAAGTCTTCCAGCACCCTTCTGCATCAAGGTCAGTTTGCTCACTTCCCCTCAAATCTGCCAGGTTAGAGAACCATTACTGTTGAAGATACTGACCTGCCCAAATGTACTGCTGTATTTCGAACACTTCGTACATCTTGTTAGTACTTTCAGACACTTTATTTCCCTTACCTGCTCTCTTGCCACTTATATGTATTGCTCATACAGTACATGGAAATTTGAGCATTGTGGTTTTGATTGGAATGTCCTGATTTGTGTTAGAAGGGGTACCCTGAATTGAATTGGCCAGTGAGTGGAGATTAAGAAATTGAATAAGAAATGGTATGTCATTGAGGTGGAAGGAGAAAGGGAAACAAGGGGATGTAGTGAAATGTGTTAGAAGGAGTGTCGTGAAATGCACTGGAGAGAAGGGGGTGCTGTGGAATGTATGAGGAGTGTTGTGAGATGTATTGGAGAGAAGGGGATGTAGTGAAATGTGTTAGCAGTGCGTTAGATGAACTGGAGAGAAGGGGATGTAGTGGAACGTGTTAGATGGAGTTTCCTGAGATGAAATAAGTACTGTACTGTATATGGAGGGAATGGTTGAATAAAGCGTATGTGAGTTAGATTAAAGGAAAGAAAAGGAAGAGAGAATAAGGATGTGGTGGAAAGACTGAGTGGAAAGGTAGTAGGAATTTGAGTGGTGTAGGATGGTGGGAGGACTACGGGATGGCTTAGGACAGGGCTATATGCATGCAGTTTTTGTCATCCTTTTGGGATTATGGTATGTATCTGTAGATAGGTAGATAGAGAGATAGATAGACCAATAATGCAGCTCATCATTTTTTTTTTTTTTTTCTCCAGCATTCTGTTTGTACAGTATATCCATCTGCTGTTGTCCTGTTTTTTTCCTCATAAACTCAACCATGCCACACTTGTTTACCGTCAATTTTTTTTTTCTCTCTCTCTTTTTAGCAAAGTTTTTACTTATCTGATTATTGTAAACCCATAACTGATTTATGTCTCAGAAAAATCATGCTTCATTACAAAGTGAAGGGGATTTAGTGAATTAAGGAAGTTACTCATAGTGCCTGAGAAACATATACTGTACTGTACATACATCTGTCTTTATCTCAAGGATGTTCCCTGTAATGTTGTTCAGTTTATCCATCCATCCATCCATCCATCCATCCATCATCCAATCCTGTGTCGCCCCACAAGAAGCATAGGAGGCTGAGACTAGGCAAGTTGGTTCCGGCATTTAAGATGAAAGTGACCAGCCTCACTTATCCCTGAGTGCCATTACGTGAGCAATAAACCCCAGCCATCTCTTGGATGTAAACCTGCATAGGCTCCATGCGATTGGAACACTTTTAATTACCCACTAAGCCACCAGGTGCCATGATTTGGTTACATGGTTTCCACCCAGCATAGTAAATGGTTTCCTGGTGTACAGGAAACTTTGGCTTGTCACGCAGTGTAAAGTCACCCATAGGCAGAAGGAAGAGGAAAGAATGAAGGAATGAAAGACAAAAGAGGGAATGTTAAGTCATCCACAGTTATTCAGTTTAACGTTGCTAATTTTCTTACACCCCTTGCCAGTTGCAATATCCTTTTTCACCCAGTTTTGTATTATTGATGACTTGGGGAGGCAGAATTATGAAATACTGGACACATTTCTGAGATGTAAAATGAAAGTGAGTTAGTGATTGGTGCAGAAACTAGCAGTATTTTAAGTGTACAATAAATGGGAGTTCAGCTTGGCCTAATAAGTCTTTTCCATCACGGTATCAGATTTTTTTTTTTTTTTTTTTTTTTTTTTTAAATGATTGCTGTTCTTCATCTACAGTGGTTTGTAGTAACACTATGTGATGTTTTAGTTTATTATAAGTTTATGTCAGTTGGTTTGGGATTTGGGTTAGGTAAAAGTGTCCACCCAAGACCTTGAAGCCTCTAGAAGTGGATCCCGGTCCTTCAGTTGGTATAAAATACACTCGCGCGTAAGGATGTGCGAGAGAGTGTTTATTTTAAATGGCAGAACTGCAGTACCACACATCAGATTTTGTAGAGTACTCCTGAGGCACTGTGATATTCAAGTCTTTAAAATTCAGGCGGAGGCAAAGTGACATATGTCCTGGCCGCATTTTCCTGCATTCCAACATTTTTCTACCTTCCATGCATGTTGCTCTCTGCTACTTGCTGCCCTTCCACTTTCTGCCTATGCTTCCCATTTTCTTTTTTTTCCCTTTACCTCCTTGTCTCCCCTCCTCTCATTTTTTTTCTGTCTCCCCCCATTCTCCTTCCGTGTTTCCGTGGATGTTTCCTGTCTTTGCCATCCTTCCTTTCTCCTTACGTATCCTCCTACTTCTTCCATTTCATTCCATCCTTCCTTTCTCCTTCCCCACCCCCTTTCCATCTTTCGTGCTTTCCCAGGTCTTTTCCCCTTCCTTGTCTTCCCTCCCGTCCTCGCTCTGTCTTTGCTTCTAATGCCTCGTCCACACGAGCGGCTATGCCCTGGCGGGCGCTGCCCGCTGTGCATATATCCCTCGCATCTTTAGCAGTGTTACCAGATCGAGCAGTTCCCGGTGGGCTGTGGCCAGGGGCACACCTGTTTTGTTGTCCACACGGCAAACCAAGCAGTGGTTGGGCAGCCGAAATCGGGGAGTGGCCAGAGTAGGTGCTTGCCGAAACTGAGTGCAGTACAACATGGGTTACATTAAGAACGTCGGAGGACACAAGTACAGCATTGTGTGGAACTTGATTTGGTAACAGTGTTTGCCCATCGGGCACAGCCCGCTTGTGTGGACGGGACTTAAGAGTGTCTGCTCTCAAGTTCTCTTGCCTCCCGTCATTTTTTCCTCCCCATTTCTTTATTTCTGTCCTTCATGCATCCTGCTTTACTATCCTTGTCTTTAACTCAGGATCACTTTGCTTGTTATAGCATTCCCTATAACAGGCAAGCTAGAAAGGACCAACAGGTGCTGTTTGTTTTCACTTGTACTCCTTTGCTTCCTTTCCTTCCTCACTTTTTATCTGCTTTCGTGTTTTTCGCCGCGGATGTTTTCTATCTTTCTCTTTGCTGACTCCTTGCCTCTCTCTCTCTCTCTCTCTCTCTCTCTCTCTCATATATATATATATATATATATCAAAATAACGTAATAAAATGTCGACTTTATTTGGTGAATATGTTCAGTGAAAACGTTAAAAGTGAACGTCAGTTTGCTTCTTGGAGTGTGTGTCTGCCAAAAATATGCAAAGTCAAAACCCACGCTTCACCTCCTTCCCCACCTCAACACCTGCACCCCCCCCCTCCACACACATACGGATGCACGTCATGTTAATGACACAAACTTCATTTCTTTATCTTCTCGGACGGTGACTTGTTTCCAAAAATCTTACTGAACTGATTTTTGTTTGTTTTATGCCTTGTCCCCCTTTTTCCGTAAGGGCTAAGACGTTGCCTATGGGTACAGGACTTTGGTTTTGGAGCGTGTGGCACTTTATGACCGTATGCCCTTCCTGATGTCTACCATGGCCCTTGGATGGACTCGAACCTCTGACCCTTTGATCAGAGCGTTCTAACCCACTGAGTCACGGCTGCTAGCAGCTAGGTGAAAGGAGAGTGCTAACTCTCCTGGCAAGGCAGCTTACCCGGGCGCAGGGCGAATTCACGACTTTGGTCTCGAGTCAGGCGCTCTACCACTGAGCCGCCATGTCCCCAGTATCTATCTGTTTTTAAAATAAACTCAGTGTGGACTATTAATATTAGATTCCATGAGTGTAAAGCTTTTGTTGTTCATGTAAGGACATGTAATTCTGCCGAAATATGTTTTTCTGCTATTTCTGCTTATGCTTTTGGTCGTCATATTTGTTGACGCTTTTGGTGGTCATCTTTGTTAATGCTTATGGTGGTCCTTATTTATCTTTTTGGTGGTCATCTCCGGTTATCTTTTTGGGGGTCGTATTTGTTTACCCTTTTGGTGGTCGTATTTGTTTATCCTTTTGGTGGCCATGTGTGTGAATGCTTTTGGTGGTCATATTTGTTTATGCTTTTGATGGTCAGATTTGTGTATGCTTTTGGTGGCCATATTTGTTCATCCTGTTGGTGGCGACAGTGAAGATTTTTTTTATAGTTTTACTTACCTATGTAATACGTAAGCTGTTACGACTTACGCAGCTGACTATAATCGTCAGGTGTTCCATATTTGAAATTGAATACAAGAGAAAATGAAATCATGGAACGGTTAGTGGTACTGGTATCAACACAAGCTCCTATGACCCACTCAGCTGAACAAAGTCGTGTGGTGTAAGCTGGAATATTATAAAAGAAAACACTGGACCATAAGAGAGTTAAAGTGTTTTCAGTCTTCCGGTAAAGTTTATCGTCAGACTAAAATGCCAGCACTAGACTATGTAGTATTTCCGTTAACTCCTTACCTGCTAGTGTTTCCCTCAGCTGAAGGATATAACATTAACCTAAATAAAATAATTGAACAGGCCTTCAGTAGTCCAGGAATCAGACCTGTTATTTTCTCCCTCTTTCTTCCAAATTCACTGTTGACATTAATTCTTTATCCTTTTTCCATTCCATTTGATATACTGTATTTTTGTTCCTATCGTGTTACTCCAGCGTCCTTCTTTCATCTTTCATTTTTCATCTGATTAATTGTGCCTTCCTCTTTCTCTTCCTGTCTTTATATTTCATTTTAAACCCCGCCCCCCCTTTTTTTCTAAGTCCTCTGTTTACTTGTCTTTGAATTATCCTCATCACCATCTTTACATTTTTCATTCCCTTTGTTTACTTCTGTTTCTTTTATCATCTTCATACCGTCGTTGATGTTGTTGTTGTTGCTTTCTATTACTTTCCTGTCATTCTTATTGCTTCCTATTTTTATCTTTTTGCTTCAGTATTATTCTTTAGTGGACTCCTTCTCTTCCTCCACTTCTGCCTCATCCATTCCTTGTCTCATTAACTGAATTTGCCCATTAACGTTATTTGTCTTTCCTTTATCCCACCTTTTGCCTCTTTCCTATTTCCCCTTCCTCCCTCCCCATTCCTTCACCCCTTTTTAGGCCTATTCACTTTGGTGTTGTGTGACTCAATTAACGTGTGGTGGACAATTTAATTACCTACGAAAGGTGTGTGTGTGTGTGTGTGTGTGTGTGTGTGTGTGTGTGTGTGTGTGTGTGTGTGTGTGTGTGAAAGAGAGAGAGAGAGAGAGAGAGAGAGAGAGAGAGAAATTACGATCATACCTTTAGGCCTGCTTCTTGTTAGTGGTGTTGTGTGGCTCAGTTGCTCTTAGGAATGTGTGGAAAGAGAAGCTGGGTAGGTGTGAATTGGATAATTACTCGAAGGGCCAGGGTGAGAGAGAGAGAGAGAGGGGGGGGGATCATGTGGAGGTCGTAAGTTTTGAGATAATCCAGGTAACAGATGTCGTAATTGTTAACACCTGGCCGTCTCAATTGCTGTTTATATTGTTAGTGTAATTGTGTGGCCTTGGCTTTTATGTGTACCTTTATGGCCTTCTCTTACGGCTTGATTGTGTGTGTTTATTGAGCTGGTTACGGAAGTGGTTCTGTGTTGACGTTTGCTGCTGTCTGGAGTTTGTGTGTGATGTTGACTACGCTCGTACCGGTAACACTTTAACTTGGCTTATAATTACATAGAGAGAGAGAGAGAGAGAGAGAGAGCAAATGAGAGGGCATGATAAGAGATCATGACTCTCTCTCTCTCTCTCTCCACACACACACACACACACACACACACACACACACACACACACACACACACACACACACACACACACACACACACACACACACACACACACACACACACACACACACACACACACACACACACACACACACACACACACACACACACACACACACACACACACACACACACACACACACACACACACACACACACACACACAGTCTTCCATCATTGGTGAAGCGACCCATACTTCTTTTCTTTTGCAGCTTTCTTTGTACAAAAACATAAATCGGGTCGCTGTTTTGTCCGAAGATTAAATGTATCACGTGAAACATTGTGAGATCTCCAACGCAGTAACATAATCGTAGTTGGCTAGCCTAAGTTCCTCAAGCTTCATATCTGCTGGTTATGGGATGACGGTGTGAATGAACCCGGGAAATTCCGAAACCTTAATATTGATTCTTGAAAACTGCTGCGTCCAAGGGACGAAATGTGAAGCATGTTCGGTCAAATGATTTCCTGGCCTTTTAAATCTTACATATTGCCACACAACGTGAAGCACATTAGTATTATATACATTGTTATAGTGGGAAAGCAACATACATACGACTGCTAGGGAGATGAGAGAGGACAGGATCAATATTTGTGGGGAGAGAATCCCGAGCAGATTGCGCAAACATTCGGTTTAAGCCGAACCGTACAAAAGTAGATTAGACGATTTTGGGAGGAAGGCACAATGAAGAACGGCCCACGATAATGTCGCCCTTGCGATACCACACCGCTACAGGATCAGGTAATAAACACAGTGATGGAAGGCAGCACCTGTAAGCAGTGCGTCTTACTCCTAAGAGACGTATTGCATCTAGAATGAAGCACACGAATAGGTGTGCGTAGACTTCGGTCTATTGGGCTATGTGTTCGAACTCCAGCCTGTGGGATTCGTTTCACTACTCATAAGAAAACATTCGATTATCATTATACAGTAGCTGTCCTAATATCTAATATAGTTTGAGCATTTTTTTAAAACTGATAATTACTATCACAGGTCATACTTATCAACTTTAATTAAGTAGAAGTTAAATGAATTAAGGAGAGCTGTTTTCAGGACAGTTGTTTAGCAGATTGAATTGCAGTATTGCTTCCGTGGCAGTAAAAAAGAGAACACGTGAAAAATCGTTCATGTATACCAATAAAAGTAAGAGTCGCAAAAACATAATACATAGATAAGTTTCGCTTAGTTACCAAAAATATGCTCACATCCACATGTTCGTCACCCGAAGTAAATGGCAATTCATGTCAGAGCTACCGACCGTCCGTTTGACGCACAGCAGAGCGCACCAAAATTTGAGCCTTTCAGCATATATTCACAAAATTTCACACCACGACTTTTGTCTTTGACAGTACATTCCATTCTATCTCTTTTATATATCTATTTCGTCCTGTTCTGTAATTCCCTTGATCTCTCTTGATTGCCCATTTATGATGAGTTTTTGTATCTCACGCAACCACTGGACGGCATTAATCAGCCCATGATAAACACTACAAGAAACCTAGGGTGAGATGGAAGGTTGGCGTGAGGAGGTATGTGAAAGAAGAGTGTGTGAGTTGGAGGGAGCGCAGCCTGATAGCCGTGGACGGGGTGATGTGGAGGCGATACTTCTGAGGCAACCCCTTCTGGGATAATGGCGTCTGGCAATAGAGATAGATGGATGGATGGGTGGATGGATAGATAGACAGACAAAACAGATGAATAAAGACATTGTAGTGAAGGAATTGGAGACTATAATACCATCATTACTGAATATGTCTCCGAAGGTAAAGTAAAATCATATGGAGATGGAAGGCTTAAAAAATATAATACCAGTATAAATTATATAAGACTCTTCGTATTGAATGGTTCAGCTTTCCCGTCAGTCCGGTCTTTCTCTTACTGGTTCATTTATTTTTTTCCCATTCGTTGGTAAAGCGTGTGACTCGAAAGCGCGAGGTCGAGAGTTCGCGCCGTGCACGGGGAGCTGCCTTTGCTGGGAGGGGTAGCACTCTCCTGTAACCCTAGCAGGGCTATGCTAGGTCCAGCTCTGGGGAATAATCCCTTTCTCATTCCTGCACTTATTTCTTTTCACATTTTCAGTCACTTCCATTCGTTCTTATTATTTCTCTTCCTTTCTCTCGTTCCTTTACTTTCTCCTATTCCCACACTGACCGTAACTTCCGTCCCATTCGCAGGCAGTGATTTGGTGTTTCTTTTTGCTGCTTTCTCTTCATTACAAGTGAAATACTTTAACAAAAACCTCGCCTTTCCAGTACTTTCTCTCGCTTCTTTCCCTGCACCAATTTATTTAATTATTTATTTACCGGTATTTATTTATTTCCCGTAATAGCATTTCCTTTCCATCATTACAGATTTGCTGTTCACTTGTGTTAAAAACAACGGATGTTAACCAGAATAAAATACAAAGTACGTTCCTGCTCTAAAGGAATTAATCTTTACTTTTGGTTTTGATTCATCCCTCCCGCAATTCATTGCGGAAGGGGCGTATGTGAGTCCGTGCATCGATTAACTCTTGAACCAGTGAACGGGTCATCTTCAGACTCTGCACAGGTGTTGTGTATGTGGAACTGAGGAAGTGTTTCGATTTTGGTGAAAATCCACCAGAGGTAAGGGTGGGAGTGGGGGTCTCCCATTTGGAGCAAATTTTTGAAAGTGCCGTAGGAGGCAAACGGTGAGAGGCAGACGGATGGTTACATTTTAATCATTAATAGAAAATCATATATGAGGATTCTGTTGGCACCATTACATTTGACCTTGGGTGACCTTGAAAGGTCAGGGTCAAGGTCACATTAAAGGTCAGGGTCAAGGTCACATTTTTTGTGAGTCCGTTCATCGATTAACACTTTAAACAATGAACGGATCGTCTTCAAACTTTGCAAAGGTGTTGGGTATGTGGAACTGAGGAAGTGGTTTGATTTTGGTGAAAATCCACCAGGGGTAAGGGTGGAAATGGGAATCCACCAGGGGTAAGCCTTGGTGGGAGTGGTGTGCCCCAAATTTTGGGCGTGGGCGGGGTGTTGTGACCTCGGGTCACTTTGCCCTTGTTCATCCTCCTCTCGTCCCCAGTAATCTGCGTGTCCTTTCTCCCATTCATTCATTTGCATATCATTCATCTCAAATAATCCCCCCTTCCAAGTTTCTCTTATTCCAGCATATCGTATCACTTTCCTTCTGTCATTCCCAATAGTCTCCATTTCCTTCCTTAATCTGTCACTCCTGCCATCCCTTCTCTTATTCCTTACTTTTTCATTCCTTCCTTCCTTTCCTCTATCCCTTCCTTCCTTTCCCTCATTCTTTTCTTCATTTCTCTCATTCCTTCATTCCTTTCATTTCGTCGTACCCTTCCGTCCCACTCGCCGGCACTAATCCGTTCTTCCGCTTTGCTGCGTCATCCTCACTATAGGTTAATTATTTTACCATATATCCCTCGCCCTTCCTCCGTAGTCTCTCTCCCTGATCTCATATTTTTACTCATGACTAATAGCATTTTCTCCTGTCCATTAGATATTACTGACTCGCTTTACAAACTTAGGATATCTTTTATTTTCATATTTATCCTTCTATTTGTGTTTTTTCTGTTAATGGTATACTCTTTACGGGTTTCTTTGCTCATTAACTCATATGTCTGCTGTTACCTGCAATATATTTAGAGGTTAATTCTCAGGTACTGCGTTATTGGGGATAGTTTTTAACCTCTCCTTGGGGGTGGGTTGCTCTGATGGTGAATAAATCGTCAGACTTTGGTAATATGCAAGCCTGATATATCGTGACCAAAGGGTGAGTGAATTATTCATGTTTCAGTTGCTGCCATTATCGTTGTATAGTTGTTAATAATCGATTA
>NC_136979.1:39119965-39124965 GCF_032717465.1 Coenobita brevimanus
GGTGTTTGAATAGAAAGAATTTTTTTTTGTCAGTTTAGTGTGAGAGGAGCATGTGGAGTGACATGGAGGGATAGGTTGACGAATGAAGAAGTGAAGGAACGTTGTGGGGTGGATGTGGATGTGGTTGAGAAGATCAGGTGAAATACACTAAGGTGGTTTTGACATGTGGAGAGAATGGAGAATGAAAGACTGACTAAGAGGGTGTACGTAGGTGAGGTGGAGGGAGGGGAAGACCGAGGATGAGGTGGAGGGATGGAGTTGAGAGGTATATGAGGGAGAGAGGAGAGTTGGGGGGAGGGTAGTCAAATGGTGGGTGACAGAGCGACTTGAAGACGTTTTGTTTGCGGCCACCCTTTGCAGGATTAGGGCGTCGTGCTATAGATAGATAGACAGAGAATTAGGAATAAGATGATGAGTATGACAGTATCATCCACCAACGTCACCGCCACCGCCAGAACCACCAGCTTTTTTCGGAACTGCTGTTGCCACTTTTCTGTGGTTAGCAGCTTCCACATCTTATCCAGTCAACTGTTTCTTCTCCTTTTTTGGTTAGTCCTTTCAGCTATTTCCTTCCATCCCTTCTATTCGGGTCATGTTTCCACCGTTTCTTTTCTTGTCAGGTGTTTTTACTGTCCATTTCTCTCAGCTGTCTTACAGACTGCTTGGTTGGTGTTTCCACTTCATTTCCTGGTCAGTGGTATCCTCTCTGTTACCGCTAACTCGTCACTCTTATTGTTAGCTCTTTCCACTCAGCTGCCACTAACTCGTCTCTCTTATTGTCAGCTCTTTCCACTCAGCTACCACTAACTCGTCTCTCTTATTGTCAGCTCTTTCCACTCAGCTGCCACTAACTCGTCTCTTATTGTCAGCTCTTTCCACTCAGCTGCCACTAACTCGTCTCTCTTATTGTAGCTTGTCGCCTTTCTGGTCAGTTCTTTCCACTCTGGTATCCCTAACTCGTCCTCTTATTGTGGTTTGTCGCCTTTCTGGTCAGCTCTTTCCACTCTCACCACTAACTCGTCACTCTTATTGTCAGCTCTGTCCACTCTGTTACCACAAACTCGTCATTAGTGTGACTCTTCGTTGACTTTCTGTTATTTTAGTCAGTCTTCATATTCTGATCTGATTTGTATGTTTCTTTTGTTTGGCTTATTATTGACTTTCTTTTGGTCTCACGTGTTTGTACTTTTCTTATATTCTTGTATTTATCTTCTTGCTGTCTCCGTGTGTGTGTGTGTGTGTGTGTGTGTGTGTGTGTGTGTGTGAATCCTTTCTCCAACTGCTGATTCTCCAGGGCTTACCTCTCTTACTTTTCCTCCTCCTCCTGCGTCCAATCCCGCCTCGTTCCCTCCTCCAGAAATGACCTGCCCAGATACCGGTAATGGAGGGAACAACCACCACTCTTTTGTGTGTGTGTGGCGAGAGAGAGAGAGAGAGAGAGAGAGAGAGAGAGAGAGAGAGAGAGAGAGAGAAGGGGGGCAGGAGGGAGTGAGAGTTAGAGTAAGGAAGAATCGGGCATGACGTGGTGGTTGGGTGGTGTGTGGTATTTTGTGTATATGAGAAAGACCTCCCCCCCCCTCTCTCTCTCTTCTTTTCCCCCAACTTCCTGCCTGATTGGATGGTAAGTTGGCTGCAGTAACCCATCCAGGCTAGTCAGGTCCCTCGCACCTCCTCGCCGCGCCTCCCTTCTGAGTTATGGCCTCTCGTTATCGCCTCCATTGCTGTCTTGTTGCCGTTGCTGCTGCTGCTGCTGTGTCAGCTGTGTGTGCTGCAGCTCTGCACTGTTTTCTGTCTTTGTTATTGTTGGTTTGTTTATGTCTTCCAACCTTGGGATATATATATTTTTAAGTTATCACGATCAGAAGTTCGCTGACAGTCCCTTGGCACCAGTGTATCCTGTCGTCCTTATCATTACTGTTTGGTATTACATTTTGTTACTGCTCCTGTCACGAACTAAAAGTCTTTAGTTTTCCTCATCTTTTTGTAAGTACAGTGGAGGTAAAAGGTAGTTAGGCAGGGGAGAGTACAGGGGACGATGGGGTTAAAAGAGAGACGATGAGGAGAGAATGACTTTAGAGTAAGAGAGAGGGGACTAAAGTAAGAAATATAGGAGAGTGCGATGTTAAAGGAAGTGGAAAGGGAGGGGAGGAGATTCGGTGCCCAGATGTATGAAGTGTAAATAAAAGGAATAGGGGTAGAGGGGTGAAGGATTTAAGCTAAAAGAATGCGAGTGCGATATTCCAGGAGGGGAAAGGGAGGAGGAAAGAGAATATGGATAGAGAGATAAGGAAGGCATTTTAAAAGAGATGAAAATCTGAGCAGTGGAGAGAGAGAGAGAGAGAGAGAGAGAGAGAGAGAGAGAGAGAGAGAGAATCAGGGGAGGGAGAAAAACTGGTGAGGATGAAAGCCTCTGACTTCGGTGGATTTTATTTTTATTTTGTATTTCTGCTTCCGTCATACTATTTCTCTTAAGAACTCCTCTTACTGAAATGCTTGATATCCAAGAAGTCCAGTGTTGAAAAGAACGTTGAAACGCGCTTTTTAAGTCCATATTTAGTGTATAACTTCTTAGGCGTGTTTCATCGGACGATGTTACTAAAGAGGTTAAGGGAAATTATTTCGAACCTCTTTCAGGACCAGAGGTTTTTCCCAGAGCTAAATATCGGTTAGAGACAGCAAGATTAACAAGAGGAGCGAAGGCAAGGGACGGTAATGGAAGCGGAGGGAGGAGAGGAGGCGAGGAGGGGTAAGGTGTTGGTTTCCACCGTTGCGTCTTTAAAGCCACAGTCTTCAAACTCTGCAACAGGTATAACTTGGTTCGCCAAGTACTTGCTCTCAGATTGTGTTCTCAAGCTCTGTCCTGAGTCCAGACGTACTGTCGATCCAGAACAGATACAACAAAACTGCAGCCTCACTCCACAGCAGGAGGCTATGAATCCTAGAGACACACAACAAACGCACCAACACAGTAGGTAGCCGTAAAAAGATGTCTGTAACAGTAGCATATTTAGCTGTAATCCAACACAGTTCCTGCCAGAAAAGAAGGTGCGCCTTGTTCCACTCTTTACGGTTGCTGTGGAGTCGAAAAAACGTCATTCCACTGAGTCGCAAAGATATTTATCGATGCCCTGTTGTTCCTTTGATTTGTTAAAAAAATAAAATAAAAACAGTAAGATTTTGCCGCCTGCCTTCTTTGTTCAGGGAAAAACTAAATGTACGATAAGTTTCCTCTCCGAACTTAATATTTCTGTTTTTTGACAAACCAGAGACACGATAACATTGGATTCTTCTTTTCTTGTCCAGCCTGCGGAAGCAAATGATATTTGCAAGAAGGAACTGACTGTAAGCTTATTTCTGTAGTGGATCCAGAGCCAGACTTCTTGTAAGAAAAGGTGACGGTTCCTGGATTACTGTTCGACCACACACTTCATTAAGGTGACGTGTGGAGACCTGTATTCTGTCCGTTTCTTTCCTTTTTACCATACAGTTTTCAAACTTGATGCCAATCCCTTATTTCACCAGTTCGCTTTAAACTTAAAATTACTTTTTGGGCCGATACCCTCAGATTTGTTATTGTTATTATTGTTATTACTTATTGTTGTTGTTGTTTTGTTTTTAAGGACTTTGAATTTGATTTATGGAGTAAAACGTGAAACCATGTAAACATACAAATTTTGGTATGTATGTTCTATTATTGTATGTTCTTTAATCATAATGACAGTATTACGGTTTGCACAGAAATATGTCAGTGTACTGTAGCCTCGTGGAGACCATCTTGTATACCTCTAGGAATATTGGTTGTCTTTTATTTTTTGCGTAACTTTGCTACATCAAGACAATTCAATGATCTTAAAGGAGCGCCCTGTTGTGAGGGAGTTGTAGGCTGCATCTAATTCCTCCTGCCAGAAGTGTCACTCCTGAGCTAAATTAAATAGAGTGCTGGGAGTAAAAAAAAAAAAAAAAAAGGTGTCCCGTTAGTTAAAGGCTTCACCGTTTCATCGTATTGGGACTCTGGGTATTTTATATATATATATATATATATATATATATATATATATATATATATATATATATATATATATATATAAAAGGCGAGCACTAACCCTTAATCATTTCTTGGATTAAACTTACTGGATAAAGCACTGTAACTCACCAGACCCACATCGCTGCCAGTATACAACACAGCACCATGAACATGAGATTAAATGATCCATCTGTGACCGTAAATAATTTCGTCTACCCCTCATTTCTACCGCTGTTGTTTTGTCGCTACGGAAATCCAACCAGGAAAACACTGAATTAATAGTAGTAATATGCATAGTTAAGTCTCATTCTCAGCCGGTTTCCATTACAGTTGTTCTGCCTCCTTGTGACTCTTTCCACGTAAACACTGAATTAGGAATGGAACATCATATCACTGTTGTCTCATTATCAGTTGCTGACGTTGTACAGAAATCTTATTCGCCCCTGTGTGGAGTACAGCTGTCATATGTGGGGGGCTGACCAAGGGTAGTTTGTCTTGTCAATTCCATCTCTCTCTCTCTCTCTCTCTCTCTCTCTCTCATTCACACACATGACAAGCCACAACGCAAATTGGTTTTCGGCCAAATTGCGTTAACTTCCAATCTGAAACTCATGATACAACCCCCTCCCCACCATCGTGTGTGTGTGTGTGTGTGTGTGTGTGTGTGTGTGTGTGTGTGTGTGTGTGTGTGTGTTTGGAGCGCGCAGATTTGCATTTTAAATTCATGCCATCTGGAAGTAATAATTCAGGATGCAAAAACTTTCTCGCAGGCTAGTAAATACCGAGAGTTTGTCTTCATTTTTCTGGCCTGAGAAGAGATGAAATATTTTTACTGATTTTTACCCATTTCTTCGCCGGAGTTATTGCGGTTATTTTCCATCTCTTTTGGTCATAGATTGTCATTTCCTAGTTTGTTGTTCCTTGAAGTGATTATTTTTTTTTTTCGGATTCTTTATCGATGCCCTTCTCGTGAATC